>NC_141542.1:43702500-44002500 GCF_021556685.1 Rattus norvegicus | reverse complement strand
GAAGTTTAGTCACTGCTATACATTATTGAACACTACAGAATAACTTATCATAATCAGCATACGTTGCTCATAACTATCGTCTGTAATTGTATGTATTTACAGTACGTAACAGAGAGTTCTGGCAAGGTGATGATTAAGAACAACTTGCAAAGACAAACAGTAATTATATCAAGATATCTTGAGAGTTACACAAAAAGAAATATAGCAGAATTGTATTTATTAACATGATGATGGTGGCTAGAGGTGCACTTGGGTAAAAATAATTTCCCGTTATGGAAAACAAAAATGAACAAAAACCAAAACAAACAGATAACAAAAGTTAAATCCAGTTTTACTGCTAGCACCAAAAAGGGGAAATTAAATTAAAATAAACACATGGTTACCCAAATTTGACCATCAAGAAATATATATATATATATATATGTGTGTGTGTGTGTGTGTGTGTGTGTGTGTACATATACATATATATTTGTGTGTATGTGTGTGTGTGTTTCATGAAATCTACTAAGCTAAATTAATTACATTTGGTAGCATATTATGAAACATATTACATATATAAAGCCTCAAAATCTAGCACAATATGTGAAAAAGAAATTGTAGTGACTTCTACTAATGTCAGTGAGAAACCACTATTACTAGCTACATGTTAGACTGTCTTTGAATGTTTCCTCACAAAGCCAATAGAAACAATAAAAAGTCAAAAGTTTTTCTGGAATAAAAGTCTATGAAATATTTTAAAAAATATTTTTAATAAAATAAAATACAAATATATCACTAAAGAAAATAATTAACATGCTAGATTAAAGGATATTGTATAAAGTAGTAGCAAACTTTAAATTTAACATGAATAAACATAAAATGAAATGTATCAGTTTCTGAAAAAGTAAGTGTGTTGATTTAAATAAGTAGTTAGAAACACTGTACACATGTACATAAAGCCAACTTCAAAAGACTATTAATATGGGAGGATTAGACATCAAGATGACATTCAAACCCGATACCTGATTTCAATCCCTGAAGCATTCATAAATGTTGAAGGAGAGAATGAAGTCCACAATGTTGTCCTCTCACCTAAACCTACACCTTCATGTGAGACCCTATACAAACAGTGATAATAAAATTCTTAAGAAAAGATTGTTAACAGTTCCCAAATTTTGACTTTGATACAATTCCATGATAAATAGAATTTTATGCTTCATATGTGCAGCTAGAAAAAAATGGCAGTGTAAAATTCTTCTGGTTAAAACAACATCAAGGTAAAAGTGTTGGCATTCACCACAGCTGCAAATCCAGAAGTTTGACAAGCTGCTTGAATGAAAAATGTTTTCCCCAGACTCAAGTAACTTGAACATCTAGCCCCAGCTTGGTGATGGTGTTTGCAGATGTTATAGTCCTATAGCCTTACCAAAGGTGGTAGACCAATTGGGAGTGGCTTGGAGTGCTTATAGCATCGCTCCTCTTCCATTGTGTTCTTTTGGTTTTCTATGTGCAGTTGAGCTTTGATCTTTCAGCTGCTTCTTCTGGCTGTCTGCCGTCATGCCTCCTCTGCCGTTATGGGCTCTTCCTCTGGAACCATAAGTCAAAAGAATTGTTCAACCTTAAGTCACTTCTGGTCATGGTATTTTGCCACAACAACAGACAAGTACCTAAAACAAGAGCGTGATATTAATTCCTATACATATACAGAATAAAAGAAAGCAAAGAAAAAAAGCAATTTAGGAAACAAAAGAAATGTGCATTTTCTATTGATTTAGGAATCCTAAACAGTTGGAAAAATCTAGCCCGAGTACATGGCAAATTTAAAGCAATCTTATGCATAAGTTTGTTCTTTGTGGTAACAAAAAATGGAAAGAACTCGGTCTACCAGTGAAATATGTTGTTAGAACAAATTCAGTTGCCAAAAATTACGACCTGTCTTTTTTTTTTTTTTAATTTTTTTTTTTATTAACTTGAGTATTTCTTATATACATTTCGAGTGTTATTCCCTTTCCCGGTTTCCGGGCAAACATCCCCCTCCCCCCTCCCCTTCCTTATGGGTGTTCCCTTCCCAACCCTCCCCCCATTGCCGCCCTCTCCCCATAGACTAGTTCACTGGGGGTTCAGTCTTAGCAGGACCCAGGGCTTCCCCTTCCACTGGTGCTCTTACTAGGATATTCATTGCTACCTATGGGGTCAGAGTCCAGGGTCAGTCCATGTATAGTCTTTAGGTAGTGGCTTAGTCCCTGGAAGCTCTGGTTGCTTGGCATTGTTGTACTTTTGGGGTCTCGAGCCCCTTCAAGCTCTTCCAGTTCTTTCTCTGATTCCTTCAATAGGGGACCTATTCTCAGTTCAGTGGTTTGCTGCTGGCATTCGCCTCTATATTTGCTGTATTCTGGCTGTGTCTCTCAGGAGCGATCTACATCCGGCTCCTGTCGGTCTGCACTTCTTTGCTTCATCCATCTTGTCTAATTGGGTGGCTGTATATGTATGGGCCACATGTGGGGCAGGCTCTGAATGGGTGTTCCTTCAGTCTCTGTTTTAATCTTTGCCTCTCCCTTCCCTGCCAAGGGTATTCTTTTTCCTCATTTAAAGAAGGAGTGAAGCATTCACATTTTGATCATCCGTCTTGAGTTTCGTTTGTTCTACGGATCTAGGGTAATTCAAGCATTTGGGCTAATAGCCACTTATCAATGAGTGCATACCATGTATGTCTTTCTGTGATTGGGTTAGCTCACTCAGGATGATATTTTCCAGTTCCAACCATTTGCCTACGAATTTCATAAACTCGTTGTTTTTGATAGCTGAGTAATATTCCATTGTGTAGATGTACCACATTTTCTGTATCCATTCCTCTGTTGAAGGGCATCTGGGTTCTTTCCATTTTCTGGCTATTATAAATAAGGCTGCGATGAACATAGTGGAGCACGTGTCTCTTTTATATGTTGAGGCATCTTTTGGGTATATGCCCAAGAGAGGTATAGCTGGATCCTCAGGCAGTTCAATGTCCAATTTTCTGAGGAACCTCCAGACTGATTTCCAGAATGGTTTTACCAGTCTGCAATCCCACCAACAATGGAGGAGTGTTCCTCTTTCTCCACATCCTCGCCAGCATCTGCTGTCACCTGAGTTTTTGATCTTAGCCAATCGCACTGGTGTGAGGTGAAATCTCAGGGTTGTTTTGATTTGCATTTCCCTTATGACTAATGATGTTGAACATTTCTTTAGGTGTTTCTCAGCCATTCGGCATTCCTCAGTTGTGAATTCTTTGTTTAGCTCTGAACCCCATTTTTTAATAGGGTTATTTGTTTCCCTGCGGTCTAACTTCTTGAGTTCTTTGTATATTTTGGATATAAGGCCTCTATCTGTTGTAGGATTGGTAAAGATCTTTTCCCAATCTGTTGGTTGCCGTTTTGTCCTAACCACAGTGTCCTTTGCCTTACAGAAGCTTTGCAGTTTTATGAGATCCCATTTGTCGATTCTTGATCTTAGAGCATAAGCCATTGGTGTTTTGTTCAGGAAATTTTTTCCAGTGCCCATGTGTTCCAGATGCTTCCCTAGTTTTTCTTCTATTAGTTTGAGTGTGTCTGGTTTGATGTGGAGGTCCTTGATCCACTTGGACTTAAGCTTTGTACAGGGTGATAGGCATGGATCGATCTGCATTCTTCTACATGTTGCCCTCCAGTTGAACCAGCACCATTTGCTGAAAATGCTATCTTTTTTCCATTGGATGGTTTTGGCTCCTTTGTCAAAAATCAAGTGACCATAGGTGTGTGGGTTCATTTCTGGGTCTTCAATTCTATTCCATTGGTCTATCTGTCTGTCTCTGTACCAATACCATGCAGTTTTTATCACTATTGCTCTGTAATACTGCTTGAGTTCAGGGATAGTGATTCCCCCTGAAGTCCTTTTATTGTTGAGGATAGCTTTAGCTATCCTGGGTTTTTTGTTATTCCAGATGAATTTGCAAATTGTTCTGTCTAAGTCTTTGAAGAATTGGATTGGTATTTTGATGGGGATTGCATTGAATCTGTAGATTGCTTTTGGTAGAATGGCCATTTTTACTATATTAATCCTGCCAATCCATGAGCATGGGAGATCTTTCCATCTTCTGAGGTCTTCTTCAATTTCTTTCCTCAGTGTCTTGAAGTTCTTATTGTACAGATCTTTTACTTGCTTGGTTAAAGTCACACCGAGGTACTTTATATTATTTGGGTCTATTATGAAGGGTGTCGTTTCCCTAATTTCTTTCTCGGCTTGTTTCTCTTTTGTATAGAGGAAGGCAACTGATTTATTTGAGTTAATTTTATACCCAGCCACTTTGCTGAAGTTGTTTATCAGCTTTAGTAGTTCTCTGGTGGAACTTTTAGGATCACTTAAATATACTATCATGTCATCTGCAAATAGTGATATTTTGACCTCTTCTTTTCCGATCTGTATCCCTTTGATCTCCTTTTGTTGTCTGATTGCTCTGGCTAGAACTTCAAGAACTATATTGAATAAGTAGGGAGAGAGTGAGCAGCCTTGTCTAGTCCCTGATTTTAGTGGGATTGCTTCAAGTTTCTCTCCATTTAGTTTAATGTTAGCAACTGGTTTGCTGTATATGGCTTTTACTATGTTTAGGTATGGGCCTTGAATTCCTATTCTTTCCAGGACTTTTATCATGAAGGGGTGTTGAATTTTGTCAAATGCTTTCTCAGCATCTAATGAAATGATCATGTGGTTCTGTTCTTTCAGTTTGTTTATATAATGGATCACGTTGATGGTTTTCCGTATATTAAACCATCCCTGCATGCCTGGGATGAAGCCTACTTGATCATGGTGGATGATTGTTTTGATGTGCTCTTGGATTCGGTTTGCCAGAATTTTATTGAGTATTTTTGCGTCGATATTCATAAGGGAAATTGGTCTGAAGTTCTCTTTCTTTGTTGTGTCTTTGTGTGGTTTAGGTATAAGAGTAATTGTGGCTTCGTAGAAGGAATTCGGTAGGGCTCCATCTGTTTCAATTTTGTGGAATAGTTTGGATAATATTGGTATGAGGTCTTCTATGAAGGTTTGATAGAATTCTGCACTAAACCCGTCTGGACCTGGGCTCTTTTTGGTTGGGAGACCTTTAATGACTGCTTCTATTTCCTTAGGAGTTATGGGGTTGTTTAACTGGTTTATCTGTTCCTGATTTAACTTCGATACCTGGTATCTGTCTAGGAAATTGTCCATTTCCTGAAGATTTTCAAATTTTGTTGAATATAGGTTTTTATAGAAAGATCTGATGATTTTTTGAATTTGCTCTGAATCTGTAGTTATGTCTCCCTTTTCATTTCTGATTTTGTTAATTTGGACACAGTCTCTGTGTCCTCTCGTTAGTCTGGCTAAGGGTTTATCTATCTTGTTGATTTTCTCAAAGAACCAACTTTTGGTTCTGTTGATTCTTTCTATGGCCCTTTTTGTTTCTACTTGGTTGATTTCAGCTCTGAGTTTGATTATTTCCTGCCTTCTACTCCTCCTGGGTGTATTTGCTTCTTTTTGTTCTAGAGCTTTTAGGTGTGCTGTCAAGCTGCTGACATATGCTCTTTCCTGTTTCTTTCTGCAGGCACTCAGCGCTATGAGTTTTCCTCTTAGCACAGCTTTCATTGTGTCCCATAAGTTTGAGTATGTTGTATCTTCATTTTCATTAAATTCTAAAAAGTTTTTAATTTCTTTCTTTATTTCTTCCTTGACCAGGTTATCATTGAGTAGAGCATTGTTCAATTTCCACGTATATGTGGGCATTCTTCCCTTATTGTTATTTAAGACCAGTTTTAGGCCGTGGTGGTCCGATAGCACGCATGGGATTATTTCTATCTTTCTGTACCTGTTGAGGCCCGTTTTTTGACCAATTATATGGTCAATTTTGGAGAAAGTACCATGAGGAGCTGAGAAGAAGGTATATCCTTTTGCTTTAGGATAGAATGTTCTATAAATATCCGTTAAGTCCATTTGGCTCATGACTTCTCTTAGTCTGTCTACATCGCTGTTTAATTTCTGTTTCCATGATCTGTCCATTGATGAGAGTGGGGTGTTGAAATCTCCCACTATTATTGTGTGAGGTGCAATGTGTGTTTTGAGCTTTAGTAAGGTTTCTTTTACGTATGTAGGTGCCCTTGTATTTGGGGCATAGATATTTAGGATTGAGAGTTCATCTTGGTTGATTTTTCCTTTGATGAATATGAAGTGTCCTTCCTTATCTTTTTTGATGACTTTTAGTTGGAAATTGATTTTATTTGATATTAGAATGGCTACTCCAGCTTGCTTCTTCTGACCATTTGCTTGGAAAGTTGTTTTCCAGCCTTTCACTCTGAGGTAGTGTCTGTCTTTGTCTCTGAGGTGTGTTTCCTGTAGGCAGCAGAAAGCAGGGTCCTTGTTGCGTATCCAGTTTGTTAATCTATGTCTTTTTATTGGGGAGTTGAGGACATTGATATTGAGAGATATTAAGGAATAGTGATTATTGCTTCCCGTTATATTCATATTTGGATGTGAGGTTATGTTTGTGTGCTTTCATTCTCTTTGTTTTGTTGCCAAGACAATTAGTTTCTTGCTTCTTCTAGGGTATAGCTTGCCTCCTTATGTTGGGCTTTACCATTTATTATCCTTTGTAGCGCTGGATTTGTAGAAAGATATTGTGTAAATTTAGTTTTGTCATGGAATATCTTGGTTTCTCCATCAATGTTAATTGAGAGTTTTGCTGGATACAGTAACCTGGGCTGGCATTTGTGTTCTCTTAGGGTCTGTATAACATCAGTCCAGGATCTTCTGGCCTTCATAGTTTCTGGCGAGAAGTCTGGTGTGATTCTGATAGGTCTCCCTTTATATGTTACTTGACGACCTGTCTTTTGAAGGCCCATTTTTAATGGCATTACAAAGAACATTTACCTCAGTTATCAAAGAGACACATATAATGGCTCATTTTGACTTTCAATAAGAATTCATAGTAAAGCCATAGGAGGTTACTAAACACATATCTGGTGTAGGCCAAGTGCATAACACTTTCATATACAAATTAGAGGTATCTGTGGTAGGGCTGGCTCTCCTCTTTCCTAGCCCTCAGGTGCTCAGGGTGATGCTTTTCCTTCCTCTGGCTCCTCACTCCTTACAGTACTCGGGAGAGTCAGTACTAAGCATCGCAGTACAGATGGCCCTGTTGCATGGGGTGCAGGTGAGTCATCCCTGAGGAGGGAACCATGAGAGAGCTAGCCCAGTCAACTGTTGGGGGTAAGGTGATGTGGATGCAGAGGAGATACCCTCCCTGCTTACTCCACACCCAGACCCAGGACTCGGAATGGACCTACCCCAAAGTCTACATCATCTGCAAATGGTTGGAACAGATGCTAGAGCCAGTCTTGTTAGTCCAAAGCAGCAGGACCTCCATGACACATGGCAACAACAAAACAGGACAATGAAAGGTTCCAATGAAGATACAAAATTGATGATATCAGAGTCAAGAGAACTGGCCCTAAGAGCATAAAAGCAGGAGAGCTGACCCTGCCTTTTGCCAATGTCTCCATTGGCGTCTTCTCGCCCCATCACTGGCTGTATTACTAAGGTAAGCAGGCCCTGCACCTTGCACGGGCAACACAGGAGAGATGACCTGTTGGCAAAGACAGTAGTAAGACATCCCCAAAGTGCTTGAGAGTTGGAGATCTGGCCCAAGCCCTTATAGGCTGCAGCACTTGGGAGAGCGACACTAGTATTGTGGCTGGGTAACAGAGTGGAGCTGGCTCTGCAGGCATGGGTACAGACGAGCCAGCCCCAAGGACATGAGAGGAGGAGAGCTGACCCTAGTTTGGGTAGTCAAGCTAGAACAGTGCTGAAGAGCTCACCCTTGTGGTGTAGAAAGGGCAAGCTGGCATGCTGACTATTTGAGTTAACACTCCAGCACAGATCTGGATCTCTGAGTTGCCCCACACCAAAACCTATATGATCTGCAACATGTGAACATGTGAAAGTACCAGTACTGCTGATCCAAAGCTGAAGGACTTCCAGGACCTAGGGCAACAATACAACAAGATAGCCAGGAGGAATCCCAATGAAGATCCAATATTGGTGATATCACAAAAAAACAGAGAACTTGAACCAGACCAATGATTCATTTCAAGGAACATTAACTAGTGAAGATGTGTGAAGAGAGGAATAAACTGTGGGCCACACTGTAACATATTACAATTGTCACAATTACATATTCTCTCTCTCTCTCTCTCTCTCTCTCTCTCTCTCTCTCTCTCTCTGTTATTGGAAGGAAGTTACAAGGGCAAAGGGTGAATATGAAAGGATGGGTAGATCAGCAGAAATGGGGAGCATAATGTGAAACTCACAAAAATCAATAAAAAGTTTTAGAAACATGTGTTTTCTTCAGTAATACTGTATTACATTCAAATTCTTGCGGGTAACTAAGGGTTAACAACAATAGCACATGTAGTATTGGAAGTCTCTTAAACTCCACCAACTACAAACTCAAAGGGAAATATCTTATGTCTGTCACTGGGTGGGTGGTTTGAATATGCCTGACCCATGGGAAGTGCACCATTAGGATGTACGGCCATATTGGAAGAAGTGTAGCCTTGGTAGATGAAGTTTGTCACTTTGAGGGGCTTTAAGGTGGGCTTTGAGGGCTTCTTTGCTCAAACTCCACCCACCGTGGAATGAGATCCTCTTTGCTGCCTTTAGATCAAAATGTAGAACACTAAACTCCTTCTAGAGCACCATATCTGCCCGGACACTGCCATGCTTCTCACCAAAATAATAAAGGACTAAATCTTCGAATAAGCCAGCCCCAACTAAATGTTGTTCTTTATAAAAGTTATCTTGATCATAGTGTCTCTTCACAGCAATAAAACCCTAAGACAGAAGATGGCACCAAGAACAGGTTTATTTCTATGACAGTCCCAAACATTGTTTTTTTGAGTAATGTTGCTTTGGGACTTTGGATTTGGAAAACAGTAGGAAGTCCTAAGTGGGTCTTAATTGGCTATCTTTGTAGGAATATGGAAGAGGGTGATTGGAACTGTAGAGTTCTGACTCAAGAGGTTTCAGAGGAGAAAAAAATTTTAGTATGTTGCCTAGATAATTGTTTTTGTGATACTTTGGTAAAGAATATGGCTGGGTATTGCCATTATCCAAAGAGTCTTCCTGAGGCTATGGTGAAGAGATTCATATTAATTACATTGAAAAAGGAAGCCTAGAAATAACCCAGTTCCGCTCCTGTGACACACTGTTCTGAAGAGTTTTCTTGATCAAGTTTAGCAAACTAGAAAAGAAAAGAAAATAGGTATGGTTCAAGTAGTAAAGGGGTACCATGAAATGTGCAATAGAGCTAAAACCTGTGTTCAGGAATATTAACTAGAACTAAGGGAATGGTGATCTTGGGGCAAGATCCCACCCAGCTTATTGTTTATAAGTTTCAATTGAACAGAAACATTTATATTATGTTAGACATTATTATGACTGAGTTATTATTTTCATTTGGATATATAAGGAGATATAATTATATATCAGATATAGAAGGCATTGATTACTTAGTTATCTTGACTATATGTGGAGTGGCCTGCAATCCAGGACTCATAAAAATCTTGTGAAAAAGTAAAGAAGGGCTTAGATCTAGTACTGATGGTCCAGACCTTTAATTCCAGCATACCAGAGACAGATGCATGTAGATATTTGAGTTCCAAGTTCATTTAAGAGCAAATTCCAAGATATCCAAGTTTAATCATGAAGGAGTTGGGAAATAGAAAGCTTGTGATCATGTAATAGAAAAAAGGGGCCATATTCTATCACCAGCAATCAGCTTAATTCAGCATTTTTGGCTATGTGGCTCTGACTTTACAGTCAAGAGTAGAAGGAGTTACTGGGACAAAGAATGCAAGGGAACTGAAACTAAGACATTAGAGACGGTTAAGAAGAGACCAGGATCACTAATTTAAAATCATGTGTCTTCTAATAGCACAAAGAATCTCTGTTCCAGAGATAGACCTTGTTCTGGCAGTTGGACTTGGTAATGTGTAACCATCACACACTATTAGTTTTGAAGGCATAAAGGAGTCATGAAGAACACTTGAGGCCAATCACTATAAGAAGCCAGGAAAGGTCATTGGTGAAGGTGCAGCTTCATTTGCAGTTGACAGACTCGAAGGAGTCCTGCAAAGAAGTTGAGGCTTGGCACCATGAGGAGATTCTATGAGGGGCTAATGGTAGAGCCTAATTGCTGAGGGAGACCCCAGCATATTGGAGATACCAGTGCCATGAGATGACCACCAAGAACAGTAGCAGCAATGGAGTAGAGTCAGCCAGAGCCTATAGTGATAGAGTAGGCAGGGCTGGAGAAGTGACCCAAGTCCTTTGGAAGAGGCCAGAGATAATTTAGGGATCCCAGAGATTGGAAAAAGAAGCTGTGAAGTTGAACTTGCCTTGATTAACTCAAGATATAGAAGATGCCAGAGCCATGGGTTATCTGCTGAGGAATGCATTAACAGGAAGTGAAAATAGTCCAAGAAAAAGAAGTCTGTTGCTGTCAACACAGCTGAAGGTATTTGGACATCAGATATGGAGATGCAGAGTTTGGAGCTTGCCTATCTGGCTTTTGGTCTTGCTTTACTCAAGTAATTCTTAAGTATGATGTTTTAGAATGGTATTGTTTTCCTGTGATGTTGGAAGTATGTGATCTGCTTATTAATTTTAAAAGTGATAACAGTTATGAGATTGCATGAATCTCAGAAGAGATTTTGATATTTTAGACATTGTAGAGATTGTTATAGACTATGTGGACTTTGGAAGTGGTACTAAATGTATTTTTTATTATGTTATGTCTAGGTATGGCCTCCATAGACTCACATATTTGAACAAGCCTATAAAGGCCAAGGAGTGGAATGTAGTGGTTTGAAATGCTTTACCTATGGGAAGTGGCACTATTAGGAACTGTAGCCATATTGGAGGAACAGGTTGCCTTGTTAGACAAAATGTGTCACTGTGTAGGTGGGCTTTGAGGGCTCCTATGCTCAAGCTCCACCCACAGTGGAATGAGCTCCTCCTCCTGGCTGCCTGCAGGAGATGATCTCCTTCTGACTGTCTTTGGATCAAGATGTAGAACACTCAGCTCCTTCTAGAGCACCATGTCTACCTGAATACTGCAACACTTCTCACTATGATGAGCATGGACTGAAACGTTGAAAACTGTAAGCCAGCTCCAATTAAATGTTGCCCTGTATAAAAGTTACCTTTGTCATAGTGTGTCCTCACAGTAATAAATCCTCAACTAAGAGACTAAGTTTTGGTCTTATATAATCAATTTTTGGGGGAAACATTATTACCCCTGTTGGCATAGCTCCATTTAAAAAGTATCTGTCACCCTTCATAGTAACTGTGTCTTAACTATACCTCTGTCTATAGCTTCTGTTATGTCACCCCACAGGCTCTTTGTACTTTCTTGGATTCCATGGTAACTCCAGATTATATTATTATGTTTAAGGATTTGGTGTTAGAATCCACCAGTAAGAAAAAACATGCGGATGGTGAAGAGTTGTCTCAGTGGTTAAAAAAAAATCTGCTCTTCCACCTTTAAACACACATGCAATGCTCATAGAAGAAATAGAAGAATAAACAAATTACTTTAAAACTATTTATATAGTGGTTACACAACTATGTAACCCCACAAACAATAAACGAGATGTTTCTCCTTTTCTTAACTCCTCTCCAGCATTTGGGGTCATTTTTCTTGATCTCAATCATTTTGATTGCTTCTTAAGTAGACATATTATCAAGAATGCACTTAGGAATTGTTGGAAAGAGCATATGTGAGTGAACAGATAATAGCAGACGATAGGGAAGATGAGAGACTAAAATGGTCAGACTAAATCCTGGACCAAAAGACATCAAGAGCTCATAAATAGACGCCCAAGTGAATGATCTTTTCTCAGACAATTCCAGGTATATGCTGACATTTTCAGAGAATTTTCAGAATCCAGCTTCCCCGCCCACTGCACTGGCTCTGATCACGACTGCTGTTATGGTTTTCCTCCTTGCTGCCTCACTAATAATCACTCTGGAACCTTAATACCCCCACACAAGAACATGAGTCATTGTATCTGATTATGAATTTGGGGCAACTCAATGTAAGGCAGAGAATTTTCAATATGGGGATCAAGGTTTAATGTCAGGATGCCCTAACCAGTTTAAACTGTCACTAAATTTGCAACAATAGGACATGAAATATATATGTAATGCAATATTAAGAACAAGTTCTTACCACAATTTACTTCCCACACAAATTTCTATAGACAAAGCTTTCCAAGATTATTTGTATTTGGAAATCCTGTGAACAAAACTATGTATAGGCAAGTGAAAAATTATGTAATTGGATAGCACACAGCATGGCAAGGCATGGGGATAGTCCAAGCACTGCAAACTGGGCATCAGGGAGATCAGAAGTTCTAGGTGATTCTCAGCTACATGAGAAATGCCAGGTCAGGCTGCACTTTGGAAACCTTGTCTCCAAATGTGAAAATTGAAAACACATGCACAGAAAAAGGGGCATGATTACTCATCATCAAGAAAATGAAAAAGGATGGACTGTCTTAGATCTAAAGAATTCCAAGAAATGTGATTAAATTCAACAAATATCTCTTGCTTGGATTTGATTATAAACAAATAAAATTTGTTTTCACCGAAAAACTGAGAACTGCAATTGACCTGTGGCTACATGAGAAAATTTCCACATGCTATACAGGTTCAGAAGTGATCCTTGTAGCTTAAAAAATGTGAACTGAAATACGCAGGCTAAACTGCATATTTGGATTTAATTTGAAAAAAATTAAAATTTAAAAGAAGAGGTAAATAATTTAGGTATAAAAATGAAGCCAAAAAAAGTCAATATAAGGATGTGAATGAAGGAAAATGCTTGTTATACTCTTTACTTCTATATCCATTTCAAGATATTCATAATTCTGTCAAAGTTTTAAAAATGATGTGCTTTTTTCTCTTAAGAAAAAGTAAGTAAACATAATTGGATGGACACCTCAGACAGAAAGAATTGCCATGGGGATGAGGGAAGATGTGAGTTTTCAGAAGTAGAAGAGATACAAGCAATAAATAAGGGTTAGTGAACAGGGTTGATCTGGTAGACAGGCATTGATATCTGGTACAACTGAGTGGCATGAATGAAATCCGTTCTAGTCTAAACCTAGCAGAAACCCTTGGAAGATAAGTTTAGTTTCTTTAAAAAGTAAATGCATTGAAATAGAAAGGAAATGTTTTTGTGGGAAATAAAGTCAGAAGAGGTTTGAGATCTTCTTAGAAATGCACACAGAGACACACAAAACAAATATATATATGTATATATGTATATATATGTATATATATATGTGTATATATATATATATCAAACACACACGCACACATGCATGCACACACAAACACACACACACAGAGAGAGAGAAAGAGAGAGAGAGAGATAGAAGACACGAATTTGAGTGATAGAGGGACACATGGAAAGGTTTGTAAAGAAAAAAGGGAAGATAGAAATTTAATTATATTTTAATTTCACACAGTACAAGTAAGAAGTCATTTAATTGCTATGGTTCTTTAGTTCTGAGTACATAAAAAATAAAATAAAATAAACCTTCAAGGAAAGTTCCACGACAATGAATAATTGGTCAATAAAAATTAACTCTTTTGGGCTTTTTATATATTAGTTTTGTTTTAGAAATTTCACCCTGGGGTTTTTTTTTTGTTTGGTTTTGGTTTTTGTTCTTTGTTTTGGGGATTTTTGTTTTGTTTTTTCCTTTGTTTGATTGGGTAAATGATTGATTTTCGTTTTGTTTGGAAATAGATATAGAACACAATGTAAAATAAGTAGGGAGATGATGAGGGTCCAGGGAGGGGAGAAAACATTAGTAAATATTGTATAAACTTTTTTTAAAGATAAAAAGTGGCTAGAGAACAATAAAATAACAAAATTCATTTCATAGTGTTTTCAGTATTCAGCACTGTTGTCCCATTTGTAAAATGTCATATTTATTTTAAATATTGTATCCTAAGACATCTAAAGTCATGATTTCCCTGAAACCAAAATAGCATCTCCTATGATGAAATGCAGACTCTGGGCTATGATAGGCTTGAAACCTTATATTCCTATCAAATCGAGAATCTTATGCAAGGCAATCTCTTTGGAACATGCTTTTCTTATCTATATGATTGTTTTTTCATTAGTCTTTGCTTTTATTGTATATTTTTTATTTACATTTCAAATGGTATTCCCTTTCCCAGTTTCCCGGTCATAAGCCCCCTATCCCATCCCCCTCCCCTTCTTCTATAAGGGTGTTCCCCTCCCCATCCAGCCCTCTTCACGTTCCCCCACACTACCCTACACTGGGGGGGTCCAACCTTGGTGGGACCCCAACAAGGCCATCCTCTGCTACATATGCAGCTAGAGCCCTGGGTCAGTCCATGTATATAGTCTTTGGGTAGTGGTTTAGTCCCTGGAAGCTCTGGATGGTTGGCATTGTTGTTCTTATGGGGTTGCAAGCCCCTTCAGCTCTTTCAACCCCTTTTCTAATTCCTGCAAAGGGGATCCTGTTCTCAGTTCAATGGTTTGCTGCTAGCATTAACCTCTGCATTTGACATGCTCTGTCTGTGTCTCTAAGGAGACATCTATATCAGGTTCCTGTCAGCATGCACTTCTTAGCTTCATTAATCTTATCTAGTTCTGGTGGCTGTGTGTGTGTGTGTGTGTGTGTGTGTGTGTGTGTGTGTGTGTGTGTGTGTGTGTGCGTGTGTGTGTGTATCCCACATGTGGGGCAGGCTCAGAATGGCCGTACCTTCAGTCTCTCCTCCAAATCCCCTCCTATGAATATTTTTTGTTTCCCCTTTTAAGAAAGGGTGAAGCATTGCAGTATGGAAGCTTCTTCTTGACCTTCATGGGGTCTGTGGATTGTATCTTGGGTAATTCGAGCTTATGGGCTACTATCCACCTATCTATCACAAAGTGCATACCATGTGTGGTCTTCTGTGATTGGGTTACCTAACTCAGGATGATATTTTCTAGTTCAATCCATTTACCTATGAATTTCGTGAAGTAATTGTTTTTGACAGCTGAGTAGTATTCCTTTGTGTAGATGTACCACATTTTCTGTATCCATTCCTCTCTTGAAGGGCATCTGGGTTCTTTCCAATTGCTGGCTATTATAAATAAGGCTGCTATGAACATAGTGGAACATGTGTCTTTGGTGTATGTTCGAACATCTTTTGGGTATATGCCCAGGAGAGGTATAGATGGGTCCTCAGTTAGTGCAATGTCCAATTTTCTGAGGAACCTCCAGACTGATTTCCAGAGTGGTTGTACCCACTTGCAATCTCACCAACCATGGAGGAGTGTTATTCTTTCTCCTCATCCTTGCCACCATCTGTTGTCACCTGAGTTTTTGATCTTAGCCATTCTGACTGGTGTGAGATGAAATCTCATGCTTGTTTTGATTTGCATTTCTGTGATGACTAAGAATGTTGAGCATTTCTTTAGGTACTTCTAAGTCATTCAGAATTCATTAGCTGATAATTCTTTGTTTAGCTCTGAAGCCCATTTTTAATAGGGTTATTTGGCTCTCTGGAGTTAACCTTCTTAAGTTCTTTGTATATTTTGGATATTAGCCCTGTATTAGATATAAGATTGGTAAACATCGTTTCCCAATCTGTTGGTTGCCATTTTGTCCTAATAACAGTGTCCTTTGCCTTATAGAAACTGCAGTTTTATGAGGTCTGTCAATTTTGATCTTGGAGCATAAGCCATTGGTGTTTTGTTCAGGAAATTTTCCCCAGTGCCCATGGGATTGAGACTCTTCCCTATTTTTTCTTCTATTAGTTTGAGTGTATCTGGTTTAATGTGGAGGTCCTTGATCCACTTGGACTTAAGCTTTGTACAGGGTGATAAGAATGGATTGATTTGCATTCTTCTACATGCTGACCTCCAGTTGAACCAGCACCATTTGTTGAAAATGCTATCTTTTTCCATTGGATGGTTTTACCTCCTTTGTCAAAGATCAAGTTACTATAGCTGTGTGGGCTCATATCTGGGTCTTCAACTCTATTCTACTGATCTACCTGCCTGTCTCTGTACCAATACCATACAGTTTTTCTCACTATTGCTCGGTAATACTGCTTGAGGTCAGGAATGGTGATTCCCTTAAATGTTCCTTTATTGTTGAGTATAGTTTTCAGTATCCGTTTTTTTTTTCTTTTTCTTTTTTTGTTTCTGTTATTTTTTGTTTGTTTGTTTGTTTGGTATTCCCAATGAATTTGCAAATTGCTTTTTCTAATTCTATGGAGAATTGAGTTGGAAATTTGATGGGGATTGCATTGAATCTATAGATTGCTTTTGGCAAAAAGGCCATTTTTACTTTATTAATCCTGCCAATCCATGAGCATGGGAGGTTTTCTTTTCTTTTTTTTTTTTTTCATCTTCTCAGGTGTTCTTTTATTTATTTCTTCAGATACTTGATGTTCTTGTCCTGTCTTGAAGATCTTTCTCTTGCATGGTTAGAGTCACACTGAGGTATTTTATGTTATTTGTGACTATTGTGAAGGGTGTCATTTCCTTAATTTCTTTCTCAGCCTGTTTATCCTTTGAGTAGAAGAAGACTTCTGATTTGTTTGAGTTAATTTTATTCCCAGCCACTTTGTTGAAGTTGTTTATCAGGCTTAGTATTTCTCTGGTGGAATTTTGGGGTCACTTAAATGTACTATCATATCATCTGCAAATAGTGATATTTTGACTTCTTCCTTTCCAATTTGTATCCCTTTGACCTCCTTCCCTTGTCTAATTGCTCTGGCTAGTACTTTGAGCCGCTTATTGAATAGGTAGGGAGAGAGTCAGCAGCTATGTTTAGTTTTAGTGGGATTGTTTCATGTTTCTCTCCACTTAGTTGAATGTTAGCTACTGATTTGCTGTTTATTGCTTTTACTATGTTTAGGCATGGACCTTGAATTCCTGATTTTTTCCAGGACTTTTATCATGAAGGGGTGTTGAATTTTTTCACATGCTTTCTCACCATCTAATGAAATAATCATGTGATTTTTTTCTTTGAGTTTGTTTATATAGTGGATTACATTGATGGATTTCCATATACTGAACCATCCTTTCATCCCTGGGATGAAGCCTACTTGATCATGGTGGATGATTATTTTGATGTGTTCTTGGATTTGGTTTGCTAGAATTTTATTGAGTATTTTTGGGTCAATATTCATGAGGAAATTTGATCTGAAGTCCTCTTTTTTTGTTGGGTCTTTGTGGGGTTTAAGTATAAGTGAGGCTTTATTGAAGGAATTGGGTAGTGTTTCTTCTGTTTTATTTTGTGGAATAGTTTGGACAGTATTGGAATGAAGTCTCATAGGAAGGTCTGATAGAATTCTGCACTAAACCTATCTGATCCTGGGCTCTTTTTTGTAGGGAGCATTTTAATAAATGCTTCTATTTCTTTAGGAGTTATGGGGTTGTTCAGATGGTTTATCTGAGACTGATTTAAGTTTGTTACCTGGTATTTGTCTAGAAAATTGTCCATTTTCTCCAGATTTTCCAGTTTTGTTGAATATAGGCTCCTGTGCTTCCCTCTTGCCATCAGGTTTTCTTTGGTATTATCTTGTTGTTTCTGACAGTGGTTTGCACCTCCTGTAGGCCTGTTTTCTTTCAGCCAGATATGGGACAGAGAGCTGCTCCTGGGTTTATGTGGCCTGAAGCCTCCTGGCAGGTTGCTTGAACCAGAAGAGTTGCTATTACCTCTGCTCTCAGGTGTGTAGGCACTCTTGGCAAGTGGCTTTCAGCTCTCAGTGCAGGCAGAAAACAGAAGGACCTGCCCCTGACTGCTCCTAGGTTCCTATATCCAGAGGGCACAGGTAGCTCTAGCCAATTTCCTCTTGGGCCAGGTATGTTGGCAGAAATTTTTTGTCTCCTCTGAGTTCTCAGGAGTGTCCACATCTCTGAGAGTCTAGCTCTCTCGCCTTGGGATTTGGGAGCAGGGAGCTGTGGGAACAGTTCAGTTCAGTTCCAGGTGCAGTCAGAAACCAGCAGGTTCCTACCACTGACTGCTCCTATATTCCTGTATCCAGAGCCACTATGCAGTTTTCTCTTGGGCCACAGAAGTGGTAGTCTCTCCTGAGGTCTCAGGATTGTCTGCACTTCTGGGAGTTCAGCTTTCTCCCCAACAGGTTTTGGTTGCAGGGAGCTGTGGGACTGGTTCAGTTCATTCCTGGGCACAGCCAGAAACCAGAAGTGTCCTGTCCCAGAAAACTTCTGCCTTTGTGTGTCTTGAGGCCACCAGGCAGGTCCCTTGGAGCATACAAGTTGGTATTACCTCTGCTCTCAGGTATGTAGGCACTCCTGGAAACTGCCAACTGGCTTTCACTTCTCAGTAGGGGCAGAAACCCAAAGAGTCCTTCCCCTGACTGCTCATAGGTTCCTGTGCCCAGAGGGCACATATGGTACTAGACAAGTTCCTCTTTGGTCAGTAATGTGGGTGGAAAGTAGTTGTCTCCTCTGAGTTCTCATGATTGTCTGCACTTCTGAGGGTCCAGCTCTCTCCCCCAGGTCATTTGGTTGCAGGGAGCTGTGGGACAGGTACAATTCAGTTCCATACACAGGCAGAAATCAGCTCTGACTGCTATTTATTATTTACAATTAATTATATTTAAATGTTCTGGGTGGGAAACTAATACTTGGCATCAAGAATTCTATCCCTGTTCTGAGCTTTCTGGAAGGTAGTATGGCAACTAAACATCAGGATAGAGCTAGCGCCCATCATGTACTCGGAACTAATAATAGCAATGTTACTGATACAGCTAGTGGTAAAAGGCTCAATCAAGAAATTTATACAAATCTTTGAAATATGTTTAATGTTATACATCACCATAGATAATGAAGATGGTAGTACAACTTTATAAGCACATTTAAATTTACACAGTATTATCCACTGTCAGAGCAGATCTTCCTATAAAATAGTCATGCAAATGACAAGTATATAGAGGAGTTTTGCCTACTACTTTAAAAAACAAAGTAGTCCAGGGCTATGTGACCTGCAAGTCACACTCATTTCAGTATAACCATGAGCGTGGATAACACATTAGTAAATGGTTACCTCATCTTGCAAAGTTTAAACATGCTTAAAAGTTTGTAGAGTGGGCCAAAGAATAAAAACAATCAACACAATATTGAGAAGTAGGCATGGAACAGGTTCTGACAGGAAAGGTTTACTATCCAATTATTCGTTAGACAGCCAAAATGGTATTCCTGGAAGAATAGATATAAAGATCAAGTGAGCAAAGGTGAGCTTGAAAAAAATATGCCCACACGAATACAGGGACAAGCAAAGTTTACCAAGGGGAAGTGGATCCATTCAGTAAATGATAAAAACTAGACATACGTGTGTAAGAAACAAGAAAAAATAGGTACCACTCTGGATCATATACCTACATATAAAAGGTAAAGTATTTTAAAATCTAGAACATAGATATTATCCGTTAAAAGAAAAAGCATTATCTACCAAAAAGGTAATGGATAAGGCGAAGTCATTAAAATTTGGCTTCTACTTCTAGCAAGTGACAGGCACTTTATTTTGTTCTTGATTCTTTGTGACATTCATATAATGGGACTCAATGCTATTCATCTTTCTGTCCCTTTACATCTACTCTCTACCCTTGTAACCTCCTTGTCAAAAAAAGACTTATAGAAAATGAATAGTAATAAGCAAAAATGAAGCAAAAATCTTGCCATGAAAACTGCAGTGTCACAGAGTGTCACACAGTATACCTTTTTGTCCCCCCATCTTTACTTGCACATGTTCATTCCAGTGAGTTATCGATGCGGTTTGAGGCCTCTTACTCCTGCTACCCTAGCAATCCTTACTCATCATCTAGGCTGCTCATAGGTATCGTGTTATTGTGCAACTTGGGATCTACAGGACTGACCCCTTCACCTGCTCCAACAGTTCATAGATGGTCTTATTATTGGGATGAACAAACTCGGAGCCCTGATGGAAGCTGAGTTAGTCAACCCAGCTGTCCTGTGCCTGTACCATCTGGGCCAGCTCTTCCCCTCTCATGCCCTCAGGGCCAGCTCTTGCCCTCTCATGCCCTCAGGGCCAGCTCTAATGTGCTGTCCAGGGGAGAAAAGAGACCCTGCTCTCCTGAGTACTGCTGCTGGTGAGAGGCAGTTCCAGCTCTCCCTCCCTCATCCCATCAGAGTCAGCTCTCCTACACTCATGCTAACAGAGTCAGCTCTCCTGTGATTCCCATGTGTTTGTGCCAGCTTTCCTGAGGGTGGTGACCAGTGATAGGCAAGACCAACACAGTGCTTGGACATCAACATGGCCTTAAATGACTGTCCAGACCAGTGACATCCACATTGTCATTGGTGTTAACACAGACCTCTTGCATCAACACAGACCGTGGATGTGATAGGATAATGGACCCAGACATGGCTCCCTAGAATTAAACATGGCTCCCAGTGGCAGCTTGGACCTTCAGTAACAGCCTCTCTGAAAAGAATTAAAATGTTTACCAGTAAAGCCAAAGAAGTTACTTAACATGTGTATGTTTAAGGGCTTAAATTTAAACTATGAATTATGAATTGGAAAATGGGTCCAGGCATATCACCCTAGAATATATGTAAAGTCAAGGAACATGTGAAAGGATGTAGAGAAGCATACATGATTAGGGACATTCTTCTAAAACAACCTCAGATATCTCTCTACAGCTTTTATGGTGACTATATCCCAAACACTGTGCAAAACAAATGTAAGTAGGTAAGACAGCAGAAAATCGCATTTACTTCTGATCAGAATGCAATTTGGAACCACTGCTTTGGTAGGCAGCGCAGAAGCTTCTTAAACTGCTAAAAATATATTTAGTACACGACATGGCAGGATATCTTCAAGGTATTTTCCAGTAAAATATAGACTTGTATCCTGATCACAAACATTCAGAACAGCATCATATAAAATTACTAAAATTTGGAAGTATCATGCTATCCTTTGCTAGTGTAGGCATGGTCAAGTAGTACCACACACATTTGGAATATTATGCAGTGATAACAATAAATATTTTATCAGGCCACATAAACAGAAAGATAACTTAAATTCATATTTTAATTGAAAAAACATTGGAAATGTTTACAATATCCTCGAGTCTCATTGTGTGGGATTATAGAGAGGGGAAATGGTGAGTACTTGCAGAAATAATTTTGTAGATGTGGGGCAAAGGACAGATGAACAAATAAGGTCTTGTCATTGTCAGAGCAGTGGAAACATCCCTATATTATTGTACTCATGGTTCCATGATATGCTCTTACCAAAGCTTCAAACAGCCCAACTCAGAGCCCATCCCAATATAAACAATCTGCACATTAGTTAACAGTATCTTAATATGAAAAAATTAGTTATATCAAATATAGCATACTAACACAGTATGTTAAAATTGGAGAAATGTGTGTCTGTGCAAATACATAGGACGCTGCTGAACTTTACCCTCAATTTTTCTATATGCGAAAGTGCTTACCTGAAAATAAAATTTAAAAAAAAATGTGGGTTGCAACAAAGTCCATGAATAAAATTTGGAATAGTGAAATAAACATAACCCAACTATGCAAATTATGGTAAAGGTAACAGGTCCTGTTGACAGGAAGTGACCAGGAGATAGTCAGTATGTAGCATCAATGTCATTGGAGAGTGTAAACTACTACAGCCATTGTGGAAAATAGTATAGGGCTCGTCAAAAAGGAGAGAAGTGCTATAAAGTAACCTTTTGTATATGACATAGCTGAGGCACTAACAAACAAACTCGGCTATGTTTACCTAAACTGTGCAAGATGAAGCCAATTCAAATTACAGAATTGTGTAGGGAGGAATCATGATGCTTCACCCCTTAGCTGAGAAGCCCTTTCTTGTGAGTGGCAGAGGGAACATTTCTCTGCAAAAAATGTGGTCACTGGTAGGTTGACCATGCTCCTCCAGATGGTCATGCACATACATATATCCATAAGCTGAGTTGGTATACCATAAAAGGAATTAATATGAAGAAGAGAATGGAGCTGTATTTGAGAATGTTTGGAGTTGAGCAAAGAGAAGTGAGAAAACTTATAATCATATTAATATCTTAAACATTAATGAAGAAGTCAGGAGGTGATGACGCAGGCATTTAATCCCAGTATTCAGAGGCAGGAGAATATTTAAGTTTAAGGTTAACCTCCCATACAGAGTTCAAGAATAGTCAAGGCTATATAGAGAAACATTGACTCAAAAAACCTAGAGAGGGGGAGGGAAGGGGGAAGGGGAGAGGGAGAGAAGGAAAGGGAGAAGAAGACGGAGAGGGAGAGGGAGAGGGAGAGGGAGAAAAACAGGAAATTGTGAGGAAGACATGTTGGGTGTGTTATGAACTGAGTCGAAAGTGGAGAAGAAAAATATGAACTAATAACAATGTGTCCATGTAGAGGATAAAAAATGAGAAATAAAACCAGCACGTGATTAGTAATCCATTCTTGGATATTAAACCACAAAAAAATTATATGACTATGTCAAAGAAACCTATACCTTTCTATTTATAAAATCACTATTTGTAGTAACTAAAAGAAAGAAAACAACCTCCTTTCCACCAAAGGATAAGTGGATAAATAATATATAGTAAGAAAATGTGATACACATGTACATTGTTCACATACATGCACTCACGCATGCACGCACACACGCACGTGCCCCACTCCAAGCATCTGAGAACTATTTATTCATGAAAAAAATAGAAAACTGTTAGTATATGCATAGAGGTTGTAGTCATATTACATAGAATCAGCCAGGTGTGATACGGGAAGATAATTAACATAGTGTTCACATCTGAAATCTGAAAAGTTTATATTATCAAAGTTAAGAGAAAAATAACTGACAGCAGGCACTAGAAAAGATTGGCAGGGAAAAGTATGAATAGAGGTATTGACTCATGCAAGTTTCAGTCAGAGAGGAGAAGGGCTCCTCGAGTATTATTTAATAGGGTGGCTGTGGGAATCTGGACACCTAGTGTACTTCAAAATCCTTTTTACAAAAGAAATTTAGATGTTTAAACTAAAAATAAGTGAGAAGGTAAGTCTGTTTAACTTGAAATGAAGACCACACACATGAACACAGCAGAATGACCTATACCCCGATCCATGAACATTATAATTCCTAAGTTCTTAGTTCCCTTTTAAACTACTTACTTACATAATCTAAACGGTTCAGTGCATAGTTAGCCTCTTTGTATTAATTAGTTTGCTAATATTGTGAGGGATTCTTCTCTAATTACACATGGATTTCTAAATCAGTGAGCAAAATATCAAAAGAAAAAATAAATAAAACTAGAGCTAAAATGGTCCAATGAAATTTAAAATCCTCTTAGAATGTGGTGATAAGATCAGATATAATGAGGATTCTTTTTAATGAATAAAAAAGAGGCAGTCATTGCGAAAGAGCAAGCTCTAAGCATTTTCAAATTGTTGGACAGTTTGATTTTGAATACCCTGGCTTTGGAAGGGAAGTGACTTTGAAATGAAAGTATAAAATCCCTTCGCATCGAAGTCTTCAATTGTGTGCCTGAAAATATTTTGATTTCTTTGTGTAAGTGCTTTGGCATATCATTGCCTCTAACTACATGCTTACCACAGCATTTGAAAATTGAGCTGGCAATTTACATAGCATATCACAAGTGAAGCAAAGCAGGAGAATATTAAATGGTATGCAAATTGAGTCATGAATATGAATAGTATTCCAAGTTACAGATACTGTCATAACATCACAGAACTTAAAATGGGATTTTATTACAATGGCTTGATTTCTGTAGAATAAAGTATAGCAAATATGACTGATGATCCTAATGTGTAGAGTTCTTAAACGCTAGTTTTGTGAGACACAAACCATATGTTTTTTTAACTAGGTATTTTTAAATGAGAAAATGAAGTGGGCAGCACACAATAACAGAACCATGGCAGTTACAATTTCAAATACTTATTTGGTATGGTTAATACTTATTTGGTATGGTTAATAACCATTACATCATCTATATTCTGTGAATTACTGTAATGAAAATGTGTCATGGATTCTCTGGTACTGCCAGGTAATAAGACAGGGTCTGGTCCATCTATTTACATATAAGTAAATTTTAGCTTACAATATGCTTTTCAATTAAGAAATTTACACTTGCTTATGTATGCATGTATGCATGCATGTACACACATTCATGTGTGTGATGTGATGACATGCTGATTGGAAGAAGAAGACAAGACTCAGTAATCTTCTAAACGTTGTTTTCTTTGCTGTTTTCCAGGTTTGTTGAGTATCACTTGAGACATTGAACATTATTTGACTCTCTGACTGTGTCCTGGAGATTAAATTATGTGACTGTTTTCCTCCACACACGAGAAAGTCTATCAATCAGATCATTACTAAGAACACAGACAGACTGTGGACCCTGCTGAGGCCAGGGGCTATGTTGATACTTGTATCTCATCTTACCACTGAAGACCATTGAAGTCCCTGGTTTTTACTGCCACCTGAAGCCATGCTGATGTCTGTGGCCAGTGCTGTAGCCAGAAACCATGTAGAAATCCATGGTCAATGCTGTTACTGATGATAAATGGCAAGAAAGATTCTTTTTGCAGTCATATCAATGACTGCAGACTCAAAGTTGAGAATGACAGACACAGAAGGCATCTGTAACAGCCCCATAACCCACAAAAGAGACAGTCTACACAGGAAGCCATTGATGAAAACTCTTCAACCGTGAGGGTGTTGAGGTGGAGTTCTTCACAGTTGATGGCTTCTGTCAGGGGTGAGTGTGGGGAAGGGCTCAGTTTTCTTTAACTTGCTGACCACTGGCATTTTGACCATGCTCCAGTGAATATAAGAACAAATTACACAACTTGGACTTATTTTCTGTTAGTTTATTTGTTTTGTTTTATTTTGCTGGAAGTCACAAGGATGGCAGTGGGCCTGAGAGGACAGAGAAGTGAATGGTATAATTGGGGTGCATTATATAAAATTTCCAATAAAGATGCCATGTTACAATAAAAATTATAAATAAATAGCAGTCCCCTAAATAAATCAACAGTGTCCACAGGGAGGGGCAAATAGATATCTTAGAGGCCCCAGATCAGCTCCTTTCTGAAGGGAACATGTAGGTATCTTTGAGGCATCAGGAACCACCAAGAACATGAGAAAGTAGATCATACATTGTAATCATACAGTTGAGTGAGGAGCATGTGGCAAAAAGGAGCTGCAGTAGTTCCAGTATATTCTATGCCAGTCCCAGATTCCCACTGTGAGCAGCTTTCCCCATTGTGTCATTATATGTAGCTGAAAGTATTTAACTATTATGTAAATATGTCAAGGCCTCAACTCCCAGCTTCCATAAGCCTTCACAAACATAAATTTGCAACCAATAGAGGATCAAATTATTACACACAAATTTGAGATACTTTAGTCTGTGATTCTTTCTAATTCCAATCAAACACGTGAGGATGCTTACAAGCCTGCAGGCAATCACCCTCACTCTACACTGTAACTTCAGAAAGCCTAGAGTTCTTTCATTTGCCCTTCTTTCCCCACAAACCCTGCCCTTTCTATTTTTTTCATTGGAAATACTATATAAGATGAAAACCATCTCTCTTTTTCCTAGAGTTGTGACACAAAATGTCATGGCCAGTGAGATATGTAGGTACCCCACCACAGACACAGAGGCAGGCCTTGGATTTATTTCCTTGTGCATCAATCATTCGTTCTCTTCCACAGTCTATCCACTACATTCCTCATGAAAATGACTGGGCACTATGTTCTGTAAGGAAAATGTCTCTAAGGCTTTTCCAGTGAAGGCCACTGTAGTCTTACCATAGCCTACAAGGAAAATGGCTGAACATTTGCTAGGAGTAGGGATTTCCATCAGCTATCTTTCCCAGTTTCTGAGTTTGCAGCCCCATTAGACCTTCAGTAGTTGGCCTCCACTCTTCTGGACTTCTTGCTGTTTCAGAAGCAAAATTGCTTTGTTAAAAAGTGACAGATAATTATACACTTTCAATATATAGGATATAATTTGCATTGGATATATACATTGTGGACTCGTTATTTCTATGTAATTAATAAACGCATTACCTCCCATAGTTAATCATTGTGCGGTTCAATTTGCTTTAAGGCTGCTTGTTTCCTGGTCTTTCTTTTCTACCTCTAATAGGATTGCCCTTTTGTTCCCAGCTCACCAAGAAACGTTGTACTTATGTCTGAAACTCAGTGCAATTGTCACTTTGTGTGGATAGCCTTTCACATCCCTCCTCTTTGTGCTGGAGCTGTCCTTTGTATATAATTCTATTATTGCACCTTTTCAATGCTATTGCCATTATTTGTTCTTGTGTCTAAACATGCCCGGTTTCATCTAGATGGTCTCTCTGGAAACAGTGAAATAGAGAGATACTTGAGTTCATAGGATCTTGGCCAGTTATTTTAATGAGATGACTTTTAAAATAAACATGAAAAAATTACTTAATGTCAAGCTGTCTGTGTTGGCAGGGGATGTGCATAATGGCAGATAATGTCACTTTTCCATTTAAGCTCATTCTAGTGTCTGAAGGGGAAGAGTCAGATGTAGGAAAATGACTAAACAGGTCATGTCAACAGGGTCATCTGGCCAAAGAAAACTGTGTCATAGAGGAATTGAGGACATTTTCCCACAAGAAAACATTAAACCTTGCGTCATATGTATGTGTGTTAGTGCTATGACAGTATTGAGTCAACATATATCACATACACCTCCTTATCTATAATATTTCTCACATGTTCCTTCAATATGTTCTATCCAAGCATGAAAATGTTAGAAGACTATCATTAACCAGAAATGAACTTAGAGAACTAAAACACACATGAAGGTTAAATGTACCAGGGATCTGTCATAGGCCAGAATTTGAAAAAAATATTTTTTCAATATTAGAGCTCTAAATATTATTAGACACTAGTCTAATCCCTCCTATGAAATTTTGGAAGCATGGCGGTACTGCATATTTATCTTTGTATTGTATCTGTACTGTGCTTTACAGATAAGAGTATGAGATATTTTCTTTTTCCCCATGGGAATAGTTTTGGCATCACTGTGAAAGAATACCTTAAAAACTATCATTTACAACATTGTTGCCTAGAAACAGAAACAATAGAAACTTTTACTTTCATTGCCTTAACTTGTGTTATTTCAAGATAAGATACAGCGAAATGCAGCTGGAATACTGGAGGGTAGCTATCAGGTCTAGGGCCTTCTACCTTGACTTTCATCTCTTGCAATGAGAATTACAATTGAGAATTGGTACAAACTGCTTTTATTTTCAAGCTCAAGTCCCCTACAATGTTGACAAAGCTGGTAATCAGGCACTCAGCTCAACTTCTGAGGAGGGTCAACTCAGTATTTGCTTTTAGTTTGTATATTCTAGTGGCAGCAGAATATTAATTTGTGCCCTCAAACTGTAAGCTTGATATTTTTCCTAGCTTCTCAGGCATGGAAATGGGGGGCAAGACATGATTGAAAACCATTCTAATGAAGGGAAAGGAAGATTTCAATGCCAAGTTGTATATAATTTATATTATACAGACTCATATGCTCTTGATTTTTATTTTCACCCAATAAATCCATATAAATTTTCCAAGATATAAAGGAGTCTCAATCTGTTCTCCTTACTGGCAGTCAAAATTAATAAAAAACAAATAGGTTTTCATTTGTTATATAAGGAATCTGTGAGTCAACAAATAACACATATTTATTGGGAAACACTTTTATGCCTATGAACCACAATTACCAGCTTGGGATGATAACTCTGAACTATAGCAGTGGCACAAATGAGTAGGCTTAGATTGTTTTCAAAACTTACTTTATTTAGGCTTCTTAAATGCTTCAACCTCTTTTCTAATACACTGCTACCAGTAGGAGAGAAAGAAGGTTAATAGAGAAAGAGAGTTGTGGGCCTCTTTGGAAGTAGTTTTGGAGAGCAGTTCCACTCTTACTTGTCATGATACCAGTGGTCCAATTCAATGGTAAACACCAACCAAGAATCAGTAGCAGATGCATGATCGAGTAGAAAGAGAAATCTAGCAAATCATCAAAATCAGGGAAAGCAGCCAAAAGCAGCAGAAATGCCATAAGATCTTTGGCATGTTTCTTACTATGGAGTGAAAACCAGCAAAGACCAGCAAAGAAGCTAAGCATTGTGCAACTTAGCAATGCAAGAATGTCCTCTCACTGTTTGTAGGCTTCTATGTATATTCTTTATAAACATCATGCACTCTTGCAAATGTCTGTTTGCAGAAAAATATTACATACCCTTTCACAAGACAGCTTCCAGAAAAACATTATATAACCCAATGGAGATGTTAAAGAAACCAGACATTTCCACTTCACACACACTTTGGTGGTAACCTACAGTACCCAAATTGGACGAAAATTCTGAACAACAACAGAGAAATACTTTTTGGTACTGGAAACATAGCCAACTGCCTAGATATAATGAAGTCTTGGATCTTAGAGAAGACCCTACAACTACCACAGTAATAAACCAGCATCATCCCTCTCTAACTGCATTAGAAATATTTGTCATTATAATACCCACAGGTAGTCTTATACCTCATCAATAAAATTTCTTTTTCCAACAGAATGAGGCCATTATAAAAAGCCACAAACAATCAGAATGTATAGTTGTAGAACATAATGTGTGTGTGTGTGTGTGTGTGTGTGTGTGTGTGTGTGTGTGTGTGTGTGTGTAATACCTACATCTAAGGCTGAGGGAACAATTTGGAGGTGGAGGCAGGAAGGTTTTAAGAGCCTGGAAATCAGAAAGTTCATAGGAATACTGTGTCTCATAGAAGTTTCTGAAGCTATGCTCACATGGTGTCACAAATCTGATTGCATAAACATGTGCTAAATAAGGATGATATCAATAGACAAAGAAGGAGAGAAAAAGTTCATGAGGCTTCAACCCTACAGAAAGAACTACAGACAAATAAGGAGACTTAAAGAAAGTCTTCTCTAAGGAAGAAACACCAATTGGTTATCTACTAGCCAATGGTCAACTTTAAAAACATAGATATAAATAACACTATCCAGACTGAGAAGAAGATATTTACCTATTTAGGAAAATGTGCATATATACCTATGTTACATAGCAATGATTAATGAAAAACATGCTCAAAATTTGAAAGAGCGAGAAGCAATATATGTGAAGGCTTGGAGAGAGGAGAAGGCAAGAAAGATGATGTGATTATTTTATAACCTCAAAAGTAAAAGAAATAGTGGAGTTTTTTATTTTTTATGAGATATATTTCTTTACTTACATTTCAAACATTATTCCCCTTCCTGGTTTCCTGTTCATAAGCCCCTGTTCCCTCCCCTCCCCTTCCCCCATATGGGTATTCTCCCTATACATCCCTCTTATTGACCCCCCCATATTCCCCTGCACTGGGGGTCCAACCTTGGCAGAACCAAGGGCTTCCCCTACCACTGGTGCCCCAACAAGCCTATTCTCTGCTACGTATGAAGTTGGAGCCCTGGGTCAGTCCATGTTATAGTCTTTCGGTAGTGGTTTAGTCCCTGGAAGCTCTGGTTTGTTGGCACTGTTGTTTTTATGGGGTGGCAAGTTTCTTCAACTCTTGCAATCCTTCCTCTAATTCCCCCCAAGGAGGTCCTATTCTCAGTTCTGTGGCTACATGCATTATGATAAATGGTACTGAAAATATTTAAAATAATTGTCAAAAGAATGACCTTGAAGTTCAGGATTGCTTTAAAACATTTCTCCATTCCCTAAAGGTAATTACAATCACAAAGAGATCACACAGTACTGCCATCCCCCAGTTTCTCTTATTTTATGTTTTTTGACTGAAGTTATACTCCCTACATATTGAGACTTACTGTGATTGGCATTCTGACTCTTGTTTTTATCAAGAAATTTCAAAATTAAAGTTCTTTCCATATTATGCTGTCTACATATAGCTATACAACCTGAAAAATATGATTGCTTACACTCTGGGATGCAGTTCTCCCTCATACTTCTTAGTTTTCCACATTTTTCCAACAGATCTTCAAATTCTTTTGATTTCTTGGGTCACTTAGGTAAAGTTAGGAACTTTGTAGAAATGGTAGTAGGGCCTGAAAATAAAAACGATCTACACCTTCAAATATTAGTGTTACTAACAGATAAAATAACTACCTACAAGATTTTGCTCAGGTCTGTGGTTCAGACCTAGCATCCCAAATGAACTTGGATGTGATTTTTATGGTACATATGTAATTTGCTTCCGGTAAATTATTTTAACAAATGATAGATTTCAAAAGCCCAATCCCAATGAACATATCTACAAAACCTAAGGCCTAAAAAAGCCTACCTAAAGCCCAGGGAACATTGTGAAGAAGTGGGCAGAAATATTGTAGGAGGCAGAGGATCAGGAAGATTGCAGTGAGATTGTCTCTTAGGAATGTGAGATGATGTGCCTATAAATCTCAGAAACATGATTTCCCAAAGACCCTGAAAAGGACAACAATAACATAGCAAAATCGATACTGAAAAGCCCATGAAGACTGGGCCCTCAACAAAGACATACAGGCAACTAAGGAATGCTAAGAATAGAAGATATAGTCTATAGTCTTCCCCATGGAAGAGCACTCCAATTAATTGTCCAATACTCAATAGTCAGCACTGAAAACATATAAAGAAGGAACATGGGGTGGGTATATATATATATATATATATATATATATATATATATATATATATATATATATATATATAGAGAGAGAGAGAGAGAGAGAGAGAGGCACACACATATAAATCAATAAAGGAAGAGGCAATGAATTTGAAGGAGACTAGAGAGGAGTTAGTAGGAGTGTTTAGAGGGAGTAAAGGGGACGGAGACATTTTTAAATTACATTATAAGCTAATAGTTTAAAATGAAAAATAAAAAGTTGGAGAAATATTTAAAACTCTTGTTTGTCTCTGTGTGTGTCTGTGAATGAGTACGTGTTAGAGAGTGTGTGAGTGTATGTATGTGTAAGTCTGAAATTATATATTGTATGAGTGTATATGTGAGTGTATGTGTGAGTACATGTGAGTATGTATTAGTGTGTGTAGATTGTGTATAGGTTAGTGTGTGAGTTTGTGTGTATAGATGTGTGTGTGTGTGTGTGTGTGAGAGAGAGAGAGAGAGAGAGAGAGAGAGAGAGAGAGAGAGAGAGTTTGTGAGTGTGTGTATAGAAAAGATCCTCTCTCTCAGTTTTCCCAGTACTGCGCTTGCAGGTACACACCACCACAAGAAACTAAGCTGGAGATTTAAATCAAGGTCCACATGCTTTTGTCACAAGGATTGATCAACTGAGTCATCTCTAAGCTTCCTTAAAACTGATATATAAGCTATGTAAAAGGCTGTTTCCTAGCATCAGAAAGAAAACAAGATCTGGTAGGCATGATGAAGAATGTTCTCTTCAGAGGCAGGGATCCTTGAGAGGGAGCAGATGAGAACAATTTTCAGAACATTATCTTCTATGTGTCTCAGGGATGGAATCGCAAGTATTTTACTTGAAAGTAAAATACTTCCCAAGAAAATACTTAGTCTTGGTCAGAAAATGAGAAATAAAGTAGTTGCCAAACTGACCTGGATTAGAAAGTCACTTTCTAACCCAAACATGAACTGCAGGCTGAAGAAGACTAGTATGTTTACATATTAAAATCTTCTTCTGAGGGTCGGTATGACCCAAACCATATTAGAGCAGCGAGCAGAATGAGCGGTGGCCATGCCAGCCCTGAGGAGCACAACCAGCCATTCACATACAGGGGAATTGGAGACAAAGAGCAGTCAATTGTTGACCATAAAGCCTTTGACCCACATCAAAGTCTAAAGAAAGGAATGGACTGTGGCTGCCTTATGAATCCCAACGAGAACCATCCAGTCAAGTGCAGGAGAACTGGAAGCCAGGAGCAGTCAGCTGCTGCTGCCCAGGGAGACTCTGGCCCAGATGAAATTAGAACAAAGAGTGGAAAGGAGTTCTGTCCACCTAGAAGCCCTGAGATGCATAGCCATTCACTCAGATACAGAGAAACTGGAGACAAACTGCAGCCATGCGTTAATGCCCAGAGAGTCTGTGACCACCATCCCTACAGTGTAAAGAGAATGGTCTTTGACCAACTCCCCACTCCCCAGGGAAACAACCATCCACACAGGTCCAGGGGAACTGGAGAGAAGCAGCAGTCAGGTCTTGCTGACCAGAGAACCTGTGACCCAGGTCAAATTAGGAGTAGTAGAATGGACTGCTACCCACATAGAAGCCCTGAGGAGTACCACCATTCATTCAGGTACAAAGAAAGTGGAGGCAAACAGCACCCAGGAATTGTCCATAGAGCCTGTGACCTACATCAAAGTACAAAGGAAGGAATGGGCTGTGGTCATCTTATGAGTCCCAAAGCGATTCATCCAATCAAGCACACAGGAACTAGACTCAAGGAGCAGTCAGATTTTGCTGCCCAGGGAGCCTCTGACCCCAGGTTCAGAAATACAGACCAGTATCACCAAGGAGTATGACAGCACTCAGACAGGCATGGCTTGGTGCAGGAGGAACTGATCTTCATTCGAAGATCATCCTCTAGAAGAAGAATGGCTTCCAAGGAGCTAGAATGAGGGTCTTACACCCACAATGACACAGTTCCTCCAACAAGGCCACATCAATTTCAACAAGGCCATACCTCCTAATAGTGCCACCCTCTGGGTCAAGCATATACAAACCATCATCTGATTACAGTTTCCCCTCACTCTACTCCTCCCAATTCCTCCCTGACCCCCTCCCACCCAGATTCACTTCCTTTCTGTCTCTCTTTACAAATTCTATTCTGAGAGATAACAAACAAACATGACAAAATAAAATATAAAACAAACAAACAAAAAAGAAAAACTGGAGTCCTTGCCAAGTGAAGCAAGGGCAGACGGCCCATAAAATCTCAGGGTGGAGGGTGGAGGGTGGAGGGTGGAGGGTGGGGGTTAGGCGGTGGGGGTTGGGGGTGTTGAAATAGCATTTGAATCAGGCTCAGTCTGACTCCAGTTTAAATCAAAGTCCATTCAAAATTCCATTCAAGCTTGTTTCTTCCAACATCTTACAACTTTTTATTCATTATTATTGTTTTTATTTTAATTGCATTTTATTTACAATTTAAATGTTATCCCATTTCCTGCTTTCTCCTCCAGAAACCGCTATCCCAGTCCCCTGCTTCTATGTGCTCCCTCACCCATCCTCCCACTCCTTCCCACATTCCTGCCCTGACACGGCCCTAGAAAAGCAAGGAGAGACACACTCTATAGTTCTCATGGCTAACAAACATTAACTCAAATCAGAATTCAAGTACATCTCAGCAACAACTTCAAACATCCAGTAGGTATCCTGGAATCCTCACCCAAAAAGACGGAGTAAGGTGTTGAAGCCTTGACCTCACTTAAAGCAGAGTTCCGAATATGTGTACTCTGACTTTGAAAGTCCAAGGCATACGTAGAGTGCAAAAGAAAAAAGATCTTTCCATTCTAATCCTTCAATCTGTGAAAGCTAAGAACACCACAGGAAGCAGCAAACAAATAATGACTTAATCCTTCCTAAGGGAGAAACAAATATAAAAAGTATAATATTTCTCAGAGTACCTCTATCCCTCAAGTGAAGGTGGACACCAGAAGGTTCCTATAAAGGGGGCCCATAGTGATAAGCCATTTTCTCAATAACATTAGCACAACCATTTAATCATGAATCAAATCTATGGGCTTTCAGCCCAGAACATGTTCATAGTTGGGCTTGATGGAATTTCCCTAAGGGTTCATGTTGGTAAATAATAATGAAAAAATTATTGAATTACACTGTGGACATCATAATTACACAGAAAAGTGTTTAAAACTGTATGTATCAAAGAGAGATAAGCAAAATCTAGCTTTTCTTACCAATCCAGTTTTGTAATTTCTATGAAATCCAACAACAAAAACTGTGACCAAACAGATACAAGTGGTTAATCCTTTTTAATATAAGGGAAACCTGTCAAAATTCATCTTAAGACCTAAATCATTTCATTTAATATTTCTTGGTTTCTATCATATAGACAGAGAATCTACAAAATAGTCCAAGCTAAGAGAATATTTTCAGTATCAAAGAAAACATCCAGATCTCAATGTGATTCCATATAAATTACAGGTTTTGCAAGAAGACCAATAAAGCGGCATAGTTATAGAATATATAAAATAATATATATATAAAATATATAACAATATCTCAAATTCCTAAAAATGTCCTCCTATATATTTCTGTTCCTCCTATCCTCAGTCAACTTAATAAACTTAACTGGGAATATTATTTAACAATCCATCATATTTTTCATTATAAGTAATATAAACATAAAACATTACTAAATATTCAGTAAATTACAAACAAAAGAAAATTCTTTACTACTAACTCCCAAAATAAATACTCGTAATTCCTTTGTGTTTTCTAACTACAATTCATACCTTTTAGAATTTCACTATTTTGCACGATTATAATCACACCTAGCCTATAATTTTATCAGTTGTTAATAATAATTAATCAATTATAAAATAAGTGGATTATAGAATTGATCTTGAAGACAAATATTGCTAGCACATTATTTTCCTCAAGTTAAAGTTTTTTTTTTTAAAGTATCAGTTTTTTGATGAAGATTAGAAGATGGAGAGAGTAATTCTTATTTACTTAGTGATAAAAATGTTCCACATAAGGCTGGAGGGGATGCCCATGGTTAAGAGAACTTGATCTTACAGAAAACCCTGTTTTTGTTCTGAACATGCATAGAGTGGCTCAGAGTGATCCATAACTACAGTTCCTGGAAAGCCAATACCTTCTTCCAAATTTTGCAGTCTCCAGCTCTGACTATGGTGAACATAAATACATACATACATGTACATAAAAGATTCAAATGCTCTTATGTGTTTAATAAATAAACCCATGTATTTGATAAACAAATACTTCTAAAGAGGCATTTTTAAAAAGTGCCTTGCACAGATACACTCCCACGAAATTTTTATGAGAAAAGATTCGAAGAGGAAGTAAAAGAACATATATTCTCCCAGCATAATAACTTGCTTCAGTAAACGATGAAGTAGTCAGGTACTGGTTATATTCTGAAAGGTTTTATGTATGCCAATTAATGCATGTATAGACTTTAAAGAATGCATCATGAAGAATATATTCTCAGAATCGAAAGGAAGTTCTTCCTGAAGATCCAGCTATACCACTCTTGGACATATACCCAAAAGATGCCCCACATACCACAAAGACACATGGTCTACCATGTTGATAGCAGCCTTATTTGTAATAGCCACGAGCTGAAAACAACTCAGATGTTCCTCAAATGAAGAATGGATACAGAAAATGTGTTTCATTTAAACAATGGAATATTATTCAGCTATTAAAATTAAGGACATAAAAAATTTTGCAGACAAATGGATGGAGCTAGAAAATAACATCCTGAGAGTGGTGATTCGGATCCAAAGGAACATGCATGGTATGTAGTCACTGATAAGTGGATATTGACCAAAAGTTACAGAATATGTAGGATGCAACCTACAGAAATATACCAAGCAGAAAAGGCCTAGTGAGGAGTCTTCACAGAAGCAGAGAAGGAAATAATCATAGGAGGCAGAAGGAGGAAGGCACCTGGGTGAGAGAGGGGAGGGGGAGGAAAAAAGGGGAAGAGGATCAGAAATGGTCAGATATGGGGCGGGGCAGGAGAGAAGACCTGAGGCCAACAAAATGAAAGGAAATAAGCAGGCTTGGTGGTAGGAGGTGAAGGGACCTTATAGAAAGGATCAGAGAGCCAGAAGGTGATACGATTTCAGGACTCATTGGGGGTGACCTTAGACAAAATGACTAACATTGGTGAGAGGGAACCTGACAAGTCCACCTCCAGTAGGTATACAGGGCCTCAAGTGGAGGGACAGACTTACTAACCCACAATCAGCATTTCTTACCCAGAATTGTTCTGTCTAACAGAACTGCAGGGACAAAAATGGAAAAGAGATTGAAGGAAAGGCAGATCAGTGACCGACCTAAGTTGGGATAAATCTCATGGGGGAATACCAAGACCAAACACTACTTTGTTATGATATGCTTACATACAGAAACTTGGCATGGTTGTCCTCTGAGAAGCTCTACCAGCAGTGGACATAGAAGAAGCAGATATCAACACCCAAATATTGGACTGAAGTTTGGGAACTCCTAATGTTGAATTAAGGGAAGAATTGAAGAATTTGAAGTTGGGCAACCCCATAGGAAGACTAGCATACTCAACTAACCAAGACTTCACGGAGCTTCCAGAGACTCAGCTACTAACAAGAGCCTACAGGGGCCAGTCTGAGATACCTGGCACATACATACATACATACACACACACACATACATACATCATACATACACACACACATACATACATACATCATACATACACACACACACACAAACTCTCCCTCTCTGTCACAAACACACACACACACACACATACATACATACATCATACATACACACACACACACAAACTCTCTCTCTCTGTCACACACACACACACATACATACATACATCATACATACACACACACATACATACATCATACATACACACACACATACATACATCATACATACACACACATACATACATCATACATACACACACACAAACTCTCTCTCTGTCACACACACACACACATACATAGATACATCATACATACACACACACATCATACATACACACACACACACACACACAAACTCTCTCTCTCTGTCACACACACACACATACATACATACATCATACATACACACACACATACATACATACATCATACATACACACACATACATACATACATCATACATACACACACACATACATACATACATCATACATACACACACATACATACATACATCATACATACACACACATACATACATCATACATACACACACAAACTCTCTCTCTGTCACACACACACATACATACATACATCATACATACACACACACAAACTCTCTCTCTCTCTGTCACACACACACATACACATACATACATACATCATACATACACACACATACATACATACAGCATACATACACACACATACATACATACAGCATACATACACACACAAACTCTCTCTCTCTGTCACACACACATACATACATCATACATACACACACACACACAAACTCTCTCTCTCTGTCACACACACACATACATACATCATACATACACACACATACATACATACAGCATACATACACACACATACATACATACATCATACATACACACACATACATACATCATACATACACACACACAAACTCTCTCTGTCATACACACACACACACATACATACATACATCATACATACACACACACACAAACTCTCTCTCTGTCACACACACACACACACACACACACACACATCAGAGGTCTGACTTGTCTGTCCTCAGTGGAAAAAGACTTGCTTAATCTTGCAGAGACTTGAGTCTCCAGGGAAAGGGGGTATCTTAGTAAGGAGGTAAGCCCCCTCTTAGAGGAAGGGGGAAGAGGAATGGGATGAAGAACTGTTGGAGTGACTGAGGGGGAAAACTGTAATATAAATAAATAAAATAATTAAGTAAAATTAAAGAAACTATGATCTCCTGAAGCATAAATCACAGTACTCACAGTACATTGCAATTACAACGTAAAGGAAGCACTCTAATCCTTCAAACTAAACCATGCCCTGCAGACATTTCTTCTTTAATGAGACATTGTCATCAAGTAATCTCACAGTACATTGGAATGTTCGCTATTCACGTATCTTAATTTGAAATATCTTTCTTCTTGACACATCAGCCCCTATAATCTATCATTGATTTCAGCACAATTCGTGTGAAAATTTCATCACATATATTCATGGCTTCCCTTGCTTTACTCTACCTTAACAATGCTAATTAGGATATGGTGTTGCTCAGTCTAGGGTAATTCTCCAACTTCAGGAAAGGCAACAATATCCCATACAATTGCCAAGGCTAAGGGCCAATTCTTATGCACTCTATCAGAAAAATACACCAGGAATAGTGAAACATTTTGCAGAAGAACCAATGATGCATGCAGCTCTATAGCTGACTGTGATCTCTCCTGCACGGGGTGTTTGTTTTGTTCATGTTTTTTGTTTGTTTGGTTGGTTGGTTACACAGATTTTAATGAAGAGTTCATTCAGTTCACATGAGTTCATCCATCTGTTCATCCATTCTTCCTATATAGCAAATAGGAACTAGGGCTATGGATAGGTAATTAAGGTGATGCATTTCCAAGATGTCCAGCTTTTTCTCACCCTCCTAACCTGAGACAAAAGCCTGGCAGTTTAAAACAAAGGCCTTGTAGGCTCTTGAATTCTACCAGCAGGCTACCTGCTGATTAACAGGCTCAATAAATTCAGGACCTGCTACCAGGACACATCATACAAATATTCTGAGCCAATGAAATATTCTAGCTTTCTTCAAAGTGACCAACCCCAAATTAGGGGGAAAAACTGCAGAAGCTTTAAAACCCCCAGACCATGAAAAATTACTAGATATTTTGACTCTCAGAGTTTAGCCACCACCACCACCACCACCCCAGTTAATTTAAAAGTACAATGAGAAAGTCCATTGACCCAAATCATCATGGCCAAATTAATTAAAGCAAGCAATTAAATATAAAAAAGCAAGCTCTTTTCACTGCTGTGAACAGGCTCTCTCCCTATAAAGCAGAGTTCAAGAGGTCAGCATTGGACATGGGACATGGTTAAAATAAAGTTTTTATAGCTCAGAATTGGGGGTTGTGGAAGGTTCAAATAGGTAATTTGGCAAGTAAATAGGTAGAGTTACAGGAGCAGAATATAAGCATAAATTGGTCATAACAACCTTCTGAAACAAAGACTTAATTGCAAGGTGATCATAAGGTTGTCATAACAACAAGTAGTCATAACAACAGTTAGTTATAGGAGGTCATATAACCTTTTGAAAGAAGGGCATGGTTGTAGTTTACTAGAACAGTATACAGTCCTTTGTGGTTGAGGTTACAGGTAGACCATAGGCCTTTTTTTTTCTTTTGGAGAAACAAAAATTTAATCATAAACAGGAATGAACCTGGTCTATCTTTGCTATAAGATAGCTCTCAAGTCTAAGACAGGCTGTTTCATCAGAGATTGGTACAGTGTCATTTTCTTTATGTGCCTAATGTATGTGTGGATTTGTTTGTCCTCACCAAATGCTTTTCCTCAAATTTAGGTTCTGACTTCTGCTGCTACATGATGTGCTTCAGACTTTTCCTGAATTTTAATTAACTTGCAATATCTGTCTTTTTCATTCTATCCCCAAAGTCTTTCAAACACAGTATATACAAGCACACAAACATACACAAACTCTCTCTCTCTCTCTCTCTCTCTCTCTCTCTCTCTCTCTCTCTCTCTCACACACACACACACACACACACACACACACACATATGCACACACGCACTAAAATTCTTATGTTTTTCTTTTATTGAAAACAATTTTTTCATACCATATACATTCTTTATATTCTTCAATTAGCATAGTGCTAATTAGACTCCAAATACTTCATTAAATTGGTATAGGTAGAGTGGTCAACCATGTCTTGCTCCTGATTTTAGTGGAATTGGTTTGTGTCTCTATTATATAAATTGATGTTGGAGATGGGCTTTTGGTAAACTCCTTTCATTTTAATGTGGTATGTCCCCTTTATTCCTGGTCTCATCAAAATTTTATAATAAAGAGATGTTTGTTCTTTGTCAAAGGCTTTTTCTGCATCTGATGAGGTGATATAGTGATTTTTGTATTTCTGCATGTTTCTGTAATGGATGCTATTATTGATATATATATGTTGACCCATCCTTGCATCTCTTCAGTGAAGGCTACTTGGTCATGGTGGATGGTCTTGCTGATGTGTTCTTGAATTTAGTTTGCAAATATTTATGAGAAAATTTTGCATTTATGCTCATAATAGAAATTGGAACTTAGTTCTCTTTCCTTTTGGGTCTTTATGTGCTTTGGGTATCAAAGTAACTGTGGCCTCATATAATAAGCTGTGAATATTTCTCTTGTTTTCATTTTATGAAAGAAATTGATGAATTTTGACATTATGCCTTCTTTGAAAGTCTCCAACTATTAGACACTAAAAGAATCTGACTCCATGCTTATTTTGGTTGGAAGATTTTCAAATTTCTACTTCACTAGGGTTTGAGTGTCTATTTAAACGTTTATCTAATCTTGGTTAAAATGTGATATGTGATATCTACACATAAAATTATCCCTTTCATGAAATGAGTCTCTAGGATTCTTTGAACTTTCTCAATGCATGTTGTTATGACCTCTTCATCTTAAGTTTTATTACTTTGAATCTTTTTCTCTCTGTCTTTTAGACAATTCAGCTAATGGTTTGTAAAATTATTAACTTAAAGATCTGACTCCATTTCAATGATATTGTTGCTTGTGTTGGCAGTGTTTTTATCTTATTGGTTTCATATCTGAATTTTATTATAATTTTTATTCACTTCCTATGACATTTCATCTAATTTTAGTTCTCAGGCATGCTAGAAAGTTACTGATATGACATCTCTTCAAAATTTGTTCTCTCTCTCTCTCTCTCTCTCTCTCTCTCTCTGTGTGTGTGTGTGTGTGTATGTGTGTGTATAGGCACTGAGTACTATATGCTCAACTCTTAAAACTTCCTTCATTGTATCCCCCTGTTTTGGGTATGGTTTGCTTTCATTTCCATTTAATTCTTGAAAGGTTTAATTACTTTCTGAATTACTGTCTTCACCCATTGTTATTCAGTAGTAGGTTGTTTGGTTTCCAATAATTTGTAAGCTTGTGTTGCTTATGTAGTTGTAGCTATCCGGTTTTCATCCATGGTGGTCATTGTTTTTGATAGATGAGTAGTACTTCATTGTGTAGATGTACCACAATTTCTGTATCCATTCCTCTGATGAAGGGCATCTGGGTTGTTTCCTATTTCTGGCTATTATAAATAAGGCTGCTCTGTACATAGTGGAACATGTGTCTTTGTTATATGTTGGAGCATCTTTTGGGTATATGCCCAGGAGAGGTATAGCTGGGTCCTCTGGTAGCACAATGTCCAATTTTCTGAGGAACCTCCCGACTGATTTCCAGAATGGTTGTACCAGTCTGCAATCCCACCATCAGTGGAGGAGTGTTCCTCTTTCTCCACATCCTCGCCAGCATTTGCTGTCACCTGAGTTTTTGATCTTAGCCATTCTGACTGGTGTGAGGTGAATTCTCAGTGTTGTTTTGATTTACATTTTTCCAGTGACTAAGGATGATGAACATTTCTTAAGGTATATCATGGCAAATCAGTATTTCTCAGTTGAGAATTCTTTGTTTAGCTCTGTATCCCATTTTTAACAGGGTTATTTGATCCTCTGGGGTCTAACTTCTTAAATTCTTTGTATATATTGGATATTAGCCTTCTATCAAATGAAGGATTAGTAAACATATTTTTTTCAATCTGTTGGTTGCTATTTTGTCCAAATGACAGTGTCTTTTGCCTTCCAGAAGTTTGCAATTTTATCATGTCCCATTTGTTGATTCTTGGTCTTAGAGCATAAGTCAATGGTGGTCTCTTCAGGAAATTTTCCCCTGTGCCCATGTGTTCAAGGCTCTTTCAAACTTTCTCTTTGATTAGTTTCAGTAATCTGGTTGTATGTGGAGGTCCTTGATCCACCTGGACTTGAGCTTTGTACAAGGAGATAAGAATGGATAGATTTGTATTTTCTATATGCTGACAGCCAATTGAACTAACACCGGTGTGGAAAATGTTGTATTTTTTTTTCCATTGGATGATTTTAGCTTCTTTGTCAAAGATCAAGTGACCATAGATGTTTGGGTTCCTTTCTGGGTCTTCAATTCTATACCACTGATCGACTTGCCTGTCTATGTACCAATACCATACAGTTTTTAGTGCTATTGCTCTGTAATACTGCTTGATCCTGGACTTTGTTATTCAAAATGAATTTGTAAATTGCTCTCTCTAACTCTATGAAGAATTGAATTGGAAATTTGATGGCGATTGCATTGAATCTGTAGATTGGTTTTGGCAAGGTGGCCATTTTTACTATATTAAACCTGTCAATCCATGAGCATGGGAGATCTTTCCATCTTCTGAGATCTTCAATTTCTTTCTTCAGAAAATTGAAATTCTTGTCATACAGATCTTCCACTTGCTTGGTTAAAGTCACACGGAAGTATTTTATATTATTTGGGACTATTGTGAAGGGTGTCATTTCCCTAATTTCTTTCTCAGCCTGTTTATCATTTGAGTAGAGGAAGGCTACAGACTTGTTTAAGTTAATAGCATACACAGACACTTTGCTGAAGTTGTCAATCAGGTTTAGAATTTCTCTGGAAGAACATTTGGGGTCACTTAGGAAAATTATCATACCACCTGCAAATTGTGATATTTTGACTTCTTTCTTTCCAATTTGTATCCCCTTGACCTCCTTTTGTTGTCTAATTGCTCTGGCTAGGACTTTAAGTACTACAGCCTATTCTCAACAAAACTGGAAACCCTGGATCAAATGGACAATTTTCTAGACAGATACCAGGTACCAAATTTAAATAAGGATCAGATAAACCATATAAACAGTTACATAACCCCTAAAGAATTAGAAGCATTCATTAAATGTCTCTCAACCAAAAAAAGCCCAGGAATAGATGATTTTAGTGCAGAATTCAAAGAAGACTTAATACCAATACTCTTCAAACTTCTACAAAATAGAAACAGAGGGAATACTACCCAATTTGTTCTATGAAGCCACAATCACAGTTATACCTAAACCACATAAATCCCCAACAAAGAAAGAGAACTTCAGATCAATTTCCCGTATGAATATGAATGTAAAAATAGTCAATTAAATTCCCTCAAACTGACTCCAAGATGATTATTCTTCATGATCAAATAGTCTTCATCCCAGGGATGCAGGGATGATTCAATATACAGGAAATCCTTCAATGTAATATATAAACAAACTCAAAGGAAGAAAAACAGATGATCATCTTATTAGACGCTGAGAAAGAATTTGGCAAAATCCAACACCATTCATGATAAAAGTGTTAGAAAGATCAAGAGTTCAAGGCCCATACACAAACATAGTAAAATCAATATACAGCAAACCAGTAGCCAAAATTAAGCCAAATGGAAAGAAACTTGAAGCAATTTCACTAAAATCAGGGACTAACAACTCCAATTTTTATTCAATACTTCTGGATGTGAAAACATCCACTGGAGTATAATTGACTTGTAAGTTGCTTTAATGATAAACACACACACACACAGAGAGAGAGAGAGAGAGAGAGAGAGAGAGAGAGAGAGAAGGAGGGAGAGGGAGAGAGGGAGAAATAGAGACAGAGGAAGAGACAGAGACAGAGAGACAGTGAATTACATCTATTGTCTTGTCCATAGTTCCTCAGTGAGTGGAAGGAGGTCATGAACCTTCTCCCATCTATGCTAAAATTTTGACTTGCTTGATCTTGAGAGGTCATATGCAGACAACACAGCTTCTGTTAGTTCATGTGTATGGCAGTTATGTAAAGCCCAGGATACACTGTTTTATTTTTCTGAGTCTTAACTCTCTTTGGCTCTCACAATATTTTAGAACTTCTTCTACAATAGTCTCCAATCCTTGAGAGGGGTGTCATATAGATGTCTCATTGGTGGATGAGAACACAAACACAATCTCAGTATTTTGAATAGTTGTGTGTTTCTTCATTAGCCATCATTTACTCTAGAAAGAAAATCCTGTGATGATGTCTAGGCCTAATCTACACACACCCACACACACACACACACACACACACACACACATGTACATACACAAAAACACCATTTGTACTTCTGTACCAAAACCAAACATATGGAGAAAAAGTGAGGAAACAATCCATTCACAGTAACTTCCAATATAAAATATCTCAAACTAAATCTAACGCAGGAAGTGAATTTTTTACAGTAAAATCTTGAAGCACTGTAAAAATAATTTGAAGAAGATTCCAGAAAATTAAAAGACCTCCCATGGTCATGCACAGGTAAGTTAAGAAAATGCCATTAAATCATAAGCTACATATGGATTTAGTGCAATATCCATGAAAATTCCAGCAACTTTTTTATAGAAATAAAAAAAAAACTTTTAAAATTCATATGAAAGCACAAAAAGTATCAACCCAAACAATCTTGAATAATAAAAACTCTGGGGGAGAGGTCACTAGACCCAATTTCAAGTTATATTTAAGAAACCATACCAGTAGAAACAACATTATACTGGTACAGAAACTGTCATTTCTATGATTGAAAGAAAATTGAGGTCCCGCATGAGTCTTTGCATGTACAAGTCCTACCTCAATTTTCATAAAGATGTCAAAAACATGCATTGCAGAAAGGTTGCATTTTTACAAATAATGTCGGGAAACCAGGATATTCATCTGTATATACCTACTTTAAAAAATAAAGCTGATTCCTCTTATTCACCCTGCACACTATCTAATTCCAAATAAATCACAGCTAGCAACATTATACCTGAGACTCTGAAACTTATGGAGGAAAGGGTCGGGAGTACACTTCCTGATATAGTCATAGGTCAGGATATCTAAATAGGAATATAGCCACCATCTGAATTTTTATGGCACTTGTAGTGAATCTATACATTGACTTCAGCATTACTGTCATTTCCATTGTATTAATTTTGGTAAGACATATGCAGGTATGGTCTTTTCCCCTTGAGTGTCTTCATATTTTTGTTTTTTCTCAAATGATGTATAGACACCCTTGCTTTCATTTTTTCAGATATTCATTATTTATTTATACAATATATTAATTGTTATGTGCTGATTTTTTCTCATGGGTACCTGCTAGAAAGTCATGGCTATCATTTTTCTGGTAGAGAGTTAGGGCCTTTTACTTTTTATCTTAAAAAATGCATAATATGGTAATTTCCTATATGTATGTTTTATTTATTTTTCTCGCTTTATTATTTTAGATAAAATTTCAAGTATTATATTGATTAACAATAAAGGGAGTGGATATTTTAACTCCATCTTGATTTGGAGTTAAAGAGAGTACTTTCTAGAGGACATAATTTAGGAAACCATACCAGTAGAAACAACATTATACTGGTACAAAATTAGCTTTTCCTTTTTTAATTAGTATAATGTTATTTATAGATTGGTACTACATGCTTTCATTATGTTATGGTATATTCTTGAATTACTAGTTTCTTTAGGCATTTATCATAAAAGGATTTAGGACTTCGCCAACTTTTTCTATATATTTAGATGAACATGTTCTTACAGTTCTTGATTCATATTATGATCTCTATTACATGTGTTGATTTGCAGTTTTGATCCAGAGTTGATTTGTGAAATGAAAATACTGGTGTCATACTTCAGGGACTTTCATGTATTTTCTTGATTTGCAAGCTCATAGATAATCTTTGTATATTATTTTCTCTTTATGGTATTTATAATAATTTTGCTGTCAAGATGATTTTCATAATATTTCAGGTAATACTTTCTTTTCTGTTATATGTGATTGTTTGAGAAGCTGAAGCTGTTCTTGATTTTTCATTTTTGGCTCTTTTTGTTTGGTCCAGGATCTCTACATGTATCAGATTTTTGTTGAGCATTATATATAGCACTATATTTTATCTCCAGGCCTGGTCTTAAACTCAAAGCAAATATTTTTGCTTTAATTTTCTTGTCCGAGAACAACAGAATGAACCATCATACCAGGCTGGTATTAGCATTTCTTTATTGGTCTGGTAGATTCCAATTGAAAAAATCTATGTAATATTGAGTCTTTCTTTTAAAAGAAACTGCATCTCCTTTATTTTGCAAACAAAAAACATAACCTACAATACCCAACCCCTGCTATGGGAGGGGATCTTCCTGCCTTAAGGCACTAGGACAGGATGGAAGAGATTCTTCTAGACATGATCATAGAGACAGGTGGATCAGGGCCAGGAAAGCTTGCAAGCCACAGTGAAGCTATACAGAGGGTATGGGCATTCCATAGGAGCCTGTAATCTGCTTCATCCATGTGAGAGGCATCCTCATTGTGCTCAAGTGGGACGATTTCATCAAGAAGAGAAGCACTTGGCTTCACTTCTGTCACCTCATCTTCAGCAATGCCCAAGCGTGATTGAATTATGCAGTAGATGCAAGTGGACTGAGATTGGGGATCCTCAAGCAAGAAACCAGAGAGAGGAACAGTTTCAAATAGCACCATCAACTGGTCCTTGAGAGCTTTGTCATTTTTGTCTGCCTCAGCCTTCACTGGCAGGGTCTCCACAATGGGGTGATCAGGATTGTTCTGTACGTGTTTATTTGACTGTCGTGTAGCCTACTGTAGAGTTGTTCTGCAGTGCCTGTGCCTTCATGATCTGTTCCGTGTTGACTGTCTATTTGTGCTTGTTATAATACAGCAGGGTAAAGACACAAGCCTACTGGAGGTTGGTACTTTTTTCACCACCCTTCTTGTCCAAGATCTCCTTCATGAGCTTGCAGTGATTCTCAAACTTTGCCTTTTTCTCCTCCATTTTCTTCCTCTCTTCCTCACCCTCTAGTAGTAAGGTCCTTCTTAGGCTCTGAGACTAGGCTCTTCCCGAAAATTCCTTCAGCTGCTGCATGCAGCACTCATCAGTAGGCTCAGTCATACACATCACCTCTAAGCCACACTCTCGTACATGATTCACAAAGGCAGGGTTGGCCACTTGATCTTTGCACTCGCCAGTGATATATTAGATAGACGACTGTGTCTCCTTCATGCAAGACACATACTTTGACAGGGAAGTCATCTCACCTCCAGACTGAGAGATGTGATACCGAAAGGAGCTCAGAGAGGCTGTGACAATTAGTGGAACCTTCATGGATTCGAACTTTTTTTTTTCAGTTCTTCTTCTTCTTCTTCTTCTTCTTCTTCTTCTTCTTCTTCTTCTTCTTCTTCTTCTTCTTCTTCTTCTTCTTCTTCTTCTTCTTCTTCTTCTTCCTCTTCCTCTTCCTCTTCCTCTTCCTCTTCTTTCTCCTTCTCCTTCTCCTTCTCCTTCTCCTTCTCCTTCTCCTTCTTCTTCTTCTTCTTCTACTTCTTTTTCTTCTTCTACTACTACTTCTTCTTCTTCTTCTTCTTCTTCTTCTTCTTCTTCTTCTTCTTCTTCTTCTTCTTCTTCTTCTTCTTCTTCTTCTTCTTAATAACTTGAGTATTTCTTATTTACATTTCAAATGTTATTCCCTTTCCCGGTTTCCGGGCAAACATCCCCCTAATCCCTCCCCATCCTCTTCTTTACGGGTGTTCCCCTCCCCATCCTCCCCACATTGCCGCCCTCCCCACAACAATCATGTTCACTGAGGGTCCAGTCTTAGCAGGACCAAAGGCTTCCCCTTCCACTGGTGCTCTTACTAGAATATTCATTGCTACCTATGAGGTCAGAGTCCAGGGTCAGTCCATGTATAGTCTTTAGGTAGTGGCTTAGTCCCTGGAAGCTCTGGTTGATGGGCATTGTTGTTCATATGGGGTCTCAAGCCCCTTCAAGCTCTTCCAGTTCTTTCTCTGATTCCTTCAACGGAGGTCCTATTCTCAGTTCATTGGTTTCCGGTTGGCATTCACCTCTGTATTTGCTGTATTCTGGCTGTGTCTCTCAGGAGAGATCTACATCCGGCTCCTGTCTGCCTGCACTACTTTGCTTCATCCATCTTGTCTAATGCGGTGGCTGTATATGTATGGGCCACATGTGGGGCAGGCTGGGAATGGGTATTCCTTCTGTGTCAGTTTTAATCTTTGCCTCTCTATTCCCTGCCAAGGATATTCTTGTTCCCCTTTTAAAGAAGGAGTGAAGCATTCACATTTTGATCATCCATCTTGAGTTTCATGTGTTCTATGCGTCTAGGGTAATTCAAGCATTAGGGCTAATAGCCACTTATCAATGAGTGCATACCATGTGTGTTTTTCTGTGATTGGGTTAGCTCACTCAGGATGATATTTTCCAGTTCCAATCATTTGTCTATGAATTTCATAAAGGCATTGTTTTTGATAGCTGAGTAATATTCCATTGGGTAGATGTACCCCACTTTCTGTATCCATTCCTCTCTAGAAGGGCATCTGGGTTCTTTCCAGCTTCTGGCTATTATAAATAAGGCTGCTATGAACATAGGGGAGCACGTGTCTTGGTTATATGTTGGGGCATCTTGTGGGTATATGCCCAAGAGAGGTATAGCTGGATCCTCAGGTAGTTCAATGTCCAATTTTCTGAGAAACCTCCAGACTGATTTCCAGAATGGTTTTACCAGTCTGCAATCCCACTAACAATGGAGGAGTGTTCCTCTTTCTCCACATCCTTGCCAGCATTTGATATCACCTGAGGTTTTGATCTTAGCCATTCTCACTGGTGTGAGGTGAAATCTCAGGGTTGTTTTGATTTGCATTTCCCATATGACTAAACATGTTGAACATTTCTTTAGGTGTTTCTCAGCTATTTGGCATTCCTCAGCGGTGAATTCTTTGTTTAGTTCTGAACCCCATTTTTAATAGGGTTATTTGTCTCCCTGCGTCTACCTTCTTGAGTTCTTTGTATAATTTGGATATAAGGCCTCTATCTGTTATAGGATTGGTAAAGATCTTTTCCCAATCTGTTGGTTGCCGTTTTGTCCTAACCACAGTGTCCTTTGCCTTACAGAAGCTTTGCAGTTTTATGAGATCCCATTTGTCGATTCTTGATCTTAGAGCATAAGCCATTGGTGTTTTGTTCAGGAAATTTTTTCAAGTGCCCATGTGTTCGAGATGCTGCCTTAGTTTTTCTTCTATTAGTTTGAGTGTGTCTGGTTTGATGTGGAGGTCCTTGATCCACTTGGACTTAAGCTTTGTACAGGGTGATAAGCATGGATCGATTTTCATTCTTCTACATGTTGACCTCCAGTTGAACCAGCACCATTTGCTGAAAATGCTATCTTTTTTCCATTGGATGGTTTTGGCTCCTTTGTCAAAAATCAAGTGTCCATAGGTGTGTGTGTTCATTTCTGGGTCCTCAATTCTGTTCAACTGGTCTATCTGTCCGTCTCTGTACCAATACCATGAAGTTTTTATCACTATTGCTCTGTAATACTGCTTGAGTTCAAAAATAGTGATCCCCCCTGAAGTCCTTTTATTGTTGAGAAGAATTTTAGCTATCCTGGGTTTTTTGTTATTCCAGATGAATTTGCAAATTCTTCTGTCTAACTCTTGGAAGAATTGGATTGGTATTCTGATGGGGATTGCATTGAATCTGTAGATCGCTTTTGGTAAAATGGCCATTTTTACTATATTAAGCCTGCCAATCCATGAGCATGGGAGATTATTCCAACTTCTGAATTCTTCTTCAATTTCATTCTTCAGAGTCTTGAAGTTCTTATTGTACAGATCTTTTACTTGCTTGGTTAAAGTCACACTGAGGTCCTTTATATTGTTTGGGTCTATTATGAAGGGTGTCATTTCCTTAATTTCTTTCTCGGCTTGTTTTTCTTTTGTTTAGAGGAAGGCTACTGATTTATTTGAGTTAATTTTATACCCAGCCACTTTGCTGAAGTTGTTTATCAGCTTTAGTAGTTCTCTGGTGGAACTTTTGGATCACTTAAATATACTATCATATCATCTGCAAATAGTGATATTTTGACTTCTTCTTTTCCAATCTGTATCCCCTTGATTTCCTTTTGTTGTCTGATTGCTCTGGCTAGAAATTCAAGAACTATATTGAATAAGTAGGGCGAGAGTGAGCAGCCTTGTCTAGTCCCTGATTTTAGTGGGATTGCTTCAAGTTTCTCTCCATTTAGTTTAATGTTAGCAACTGGTTTGCTGTATATGGCTTTTACTATGTTTAGGTATTGGCCTTGAATTCCTATTCTTTCCAGGACTTTTATCATGAAGGGGTGTTGAATTTTGTCAAATGCTTTCTCAGCATTTAATAAGATGATCATGTGGTTTTGTTCTTTCAGTTTGTTTATATAATGGATCACATTGATGGTTTTCCGTATATTAAACCATCCCTGCATGCCTGGGAGGAAGCCTACTTGATCATGGTGGATGATTGTTTTGATATGCTCTTAGATTCGGTTTGCCAAAATTTTCTTGAGTATTTTTGCGTCGATATTCATAAGGGAAATTGGTCTGAAGTTCTCTTTCTTTGTTGGGTCTTTGTGTGGTTTAGGTATAAGAGTAATTGTGGATTCATAGAAGGAATTCGGTAGTGCTCCATCTGTTTCAATTTTGTGGAATAGTTTGGATAGTATTGGTATGAGGTCTTCTATGAAGGTCTGATAGAAATCTGCACTAAACCTGTCTGGACCTGAGCTCTTTTTGGTTGCGAGACCTTTAATGACTGCTTCTATTTCCTTAGGAGTTATGGGGTTGTTTAACTGGTTTATCTGGTCCTGATTTAACTTCGGTACCTGTATCTGTCTAGGAAATTGTCCATTTCCTGCAGATTTTCAAGTTTTATTGAATATAGGCTTTTATAATATCTGATGATTTTTTGAATTTCCTCTGAATCTGTAGTTATGTCTCCCTTTTCATTTCTGATTTTGTTAATTTGGAAACACTCTCTGTGTCCTCTCATTAGTCTGGTAAGGGTTTATCTATCTTGTTGATTTTCTCAAAGAACCAACTTTTGGTTCTGTTGATTCTTTCTATGGTCCTTTTTGTTTCTACTTGGCTGATTTCAGCTCTGAGTTTGATTATTTCCAGTCTTCTACTCCTCCTGGGTGTATTTGCTTCTTTTTGTTCTAGAGCTTTTAGGTGTGCTGTCAAGCTGCTGACATATGCTCTTTCCTGTTTCTTTCTGCAGGCACTCAGAGCTATGAGTTTTCCTCTTAGCACAGCTTTCATTGTGTCCCATAATTTTGGGTACGTTGTACCTTCATTTTCATTAAATTCTAAGAAGTCTTTAATTTCTTTCTTTATTTCTTCCTTGACCAGGTTATCGTTGAGTAGAGCATTGTTCAACTTACACGTATATGTTGGCGTTCTTCCCTTATTGTTATTGAAGACCAGCTTTAGGCAGTGGTGGTTTGATAGCACGCATGGGATTATTTCTATCTTTCTGTACCTGTTGAGGCCCGTTTTTTGACCAATTAAATGGTCACTTTTGGAGAAAGTACCATGAGGAGCTGAGAAGAAGGTATATCCTTTTGCTTTAGGATAGAATGTTCTATAAATATCTGTTAAGTCCATTTGGTTCATGGCTTCTCTTAGTCTGTCTACGTCTCTGCTTAATTTCTGTTTCCATGATCTGTCCATTGATGAGAGTGGGGTGTTGAAATCTCCTACTATTATTGTGTGAGGTGCAATGTGTGTTTTTAGCTTTAGTAAGGTTTCTTTTATGTATGTAGGTGCCCTTGTATTTGGGGCATAGATATTTAGGATTGAGAGTTCATCTTGGTGGATTTTTCCTTTGATGAAAATGAAGTGTCCTTCCTTATCTCTTTTGATGACTTTTAGTTGAAAATTGATTTTATTTGATATTAGAATGGCTACTCCAGCATGCTTGTTCCGACCATTAGGTTGAAAAGTTATTTTCCAGCCTTTCACTCTGAGGTAGTGTCTGTCTTTGTCTCTGAGGTGTGTTTCCTGTAGGCAGCAGAATGCAGGGTCCTCATTGTGTATCCAGTTTGTTAATCTATGTCTTTTTATTGGGGAGTTGAGATCATTGATATTGAGAGATATTAAGGAATAGTGATTATTGTTTCCTATTATATTCATATTTGGATGTGAGGTTATGTTTGTGTGCTTTTCTTCTCTTTGTTTTGTTGCCAAGATGATTAATTTCTTGCTTTTTCTAGGGTGTAGCTTGCCTCCTTATGTTGGGCTTTACCATTTATTATCCTTTGTAGTGCTGGATTTGTAGAAAGATATTATGTAAATTTGGTTTTGTCATGGAATATCTTGGTTTCTCCATCTATGTTAATTGAGAGTTTTGCAGGATACAGTAACCTGGGCTGGCATTTGTGTTCTCTTAGGGTCTGTATTACATCTATCCAGGATCTTCTGACTTTCAAGTTTCTGGCGAAAACTCTGGTGTGATTGTGATAGGTCTGCCTTTATATGTTACTTAACCTTTTTCCCTTACTGCTTTTAATATTCTTTCTTTATTTTGTGCATTTGGTGTTTTGACTATTATATGATGGGAGGTGTTTCTTTTCTGGTCCAATCTATTTTGAGTTCTGTAGGCGTCTTGTATGCCTATGGGTATCTCTTTCTTTAGGTTAGGGACGTTTTCTTCTATGATTTTGTTGAGGATATTTACTTGTCCTTTGAGCTGGGAGTCTTCACTCTCTTCTATACCTATTATCCTTAGGTTTGATCTTCTCATTGAGTCCTGGATTTCCTGTATGTTTTGGACCAGTAGCTTTTTCTGCTTTTCATTATCTTTGACTGTTGAGTCGATGATTTCTATGGAATCTTCTGCTCCTGAGATTCTCTCTTCTATCTCTTGTATTCTGTTGGTGAAGCTTGTATCTACGGATCCTTGTCTCTTACTTTGGTTTTCTATATCCAGGGTTGTTTCCATGTGTTCTTCCTTGATTGCTTCTATTTCCATGTTTAATTCCTTCAACTGTTTGATTGTGTTTTCCTGGAATTCTTTCATGGATTTTTGTGATTCCTCTCTATAGTCTTCTACTTGTTTCTTTATGTTTTCCTGGAATTCTTTCGGGGATTTTTGTGATTCCTCTCTGTAGGCTTCTACTTGTTTATTAATGTTTTCCTGTGTTTCTCTAAGGGAGTTCTTCATGTCTTTCTTGAAGTCCTCCAGCATCATGATCAAGTATGATTTTGAAACTAGATCTTGCTTTTCTGGTGTGTTTGGATATTCTGTGTTTGCTTTGGTGGGAGAATTGGGCTCCGATGATGCCCTGTAGTCTTGGTTTCTGTTGCTTGGGTTCCTGCGCTTGCCTCTCACCATCAGATTATCTCTAGTGTTACTTTGTTCTGCTATTTCTGACAGTGGCTAGATTGTTCTATAAGCCTGTGTGTCAGGAGTGCTGTGGACCTGTTTTCCTGTTTTCTTTCAGCCAGTTATGGGAACAGAGTGTTCTGCTTTTGGGCGTGTAGTTTTTCCTATCTACAGGTCTTCAGCTCTTCCTGTGGGCATGTGTCTTCAGTTCACCAGGCAGGTCCCTTGGAGCAGGAAGGTTTGTCTTACCTGTAGTCCCAAGGCTCAAGTTTGCTCAAGGGGTGTTGCTTATGAGCTCTCTGCGGGGGCAGCAACCAAGAAAATCTGCGCCGCCATTTCAGGGAGCTTCCGTGCACCAGGGTTCCAGATGGCGTTTGGTGTTTTCCTCTGGAATCAGTAATGTGGGTAAAGTGTAGTCTTTTCTGGTTTCCCAGGCGTGTCTGCCTCTCTGAAGGTTTAGCTCTCCCTCCCACGAGATTTGAGTCCAGAGAACTGTTTATCCAGTCGGTCCCTTCAGGTTCCGGTGGTGTCTCAGACCCAGGGGACCTGCTGCTCCTGTGCTCTTATCTCCAGGAACCCAGAGGCCATATACAGTTCCCTCTTGGGCCAGGGATGTGGGCAGGGGTGGGCAGTGTTGGTGGTCTCTTCCGCTCTGCAGTCTCAGGAGTGCCCACCTGTCTCTCCCACGGGGTTTGGGAGCTGTGAGCTGGAGGCAGGGAGCTCGAGATTGGGTCTCCCGCTAAAGGGATTTGAACTTTTAAATTCTTGGAGAATACCTCATAAATTTTCCTGTAGTTCTCTTTGTTTTCAGCCAACTCAGAAAGGAGCTCAAGGTTCTACTTCACAATGTTTTTATAGATGACTTTCAGGATCTTGCTATGCTGGAACATTTCTCATGAGGTGTGCAGGGCAGGTCCTTGGGGTCAACCACATCAAGGATAAATTAGATGTAATCAAGTATCAGTTCATCACCTCTGTCCATGATGAACATACAACATACATACATTTTGATCTTCCTCTTCCCTCTTCCCCCTCTTCCTTCTCTTCCCCCTCCCTCTCCTCCCTCCCTCCCCTCCTCCTCCTCCTCCTCCCTCCTCCTCCTTTTCCTCCTCCTCCTCCTCCCTCCTCCTCCTTTTCCTCCTCCTTCTTCCTCCTCCCTCCTCCTCCTTTTCCTCCTCCTTCTTCCTCCTCCCTCTTCCTCCTCTTCCTCCTCCTCTTCCTCCTCCACCTCCTCCTCTTCTTCTTCTTCTTTACTTCTTTTTCTCCTTCTCAGAAAGGACAAAGGAACCCCTCTGGAAGTGAAAAACAATGCCATGAATTCCAACTGATCTACAGAGAAGTGCTTGACTGCCAAATTTTCCTCTCAATCATTGATGAGGCACATAGAATTCCTCTTGAAGTGACATCATCTGAGTTTCTGTAGATACAAAGTTTCCTTTTAGAGCATCATGTCTCCGCAGATATTCAATCAATATGTTTTCATTTTTAATTAAATCAACCTTTGAATTATTGAATTTCCTTTCTGATTTCTTCAATAACCCACTTATAAACTTTCAGTATATTATTCAATTTCCATGTTTCTATAATTACTTTAGGTTTTTTGTTATTGATATTAACTTTACTGTACTAGGATATGATGAAATATATATCTAATTATCTAAATATTATCTAATTTAGATTTACTTTAGTGAAAGTTTCTAGGGCTACTGAGAGTTTTATTCTAAATCTCTTATTTAGACTAGTCTTTTGATTCAAGTAATTTGATCCTTTGTGTATGTTAGGTCTAAAGCTTATTTGTTTATTTAATTTTTAGTCTGGATTATGTAACAATTGATGGGTCACCTGTTATTAGTGTGCATGTGGCTCTCTTTTATTTTTCATTGTTGTTTATTTGTGAATTTGAAAAATCTAACCTTTGAAAAATATGTAATATTATATATAATTGATATACCATCTTGATAGAATACTCTCTTTAGTGAGTATGCTTCATCACTTCTGATAAGCTTTGCATTGGAATCTACTTCAACATAAATAAGTCACCTATGTCAATTCATTTGATCCATTTCCTTGGCATAATGACATCCATTCTTTAATTCTCTCTTCATCTCTACTTTTGCTACTGAAGAGCATTTTTTTTCTCAAAATAACAGATAGTTGGACCCTGCTTTTTCATCCCGTTAAGTCAGACTTTGTTGTTAGTTGTCAATTTAAAACTATTTCCATTTCATAAACTCGTTGTTTTTGATAGCTGAGTAATATTCCATTGTGTAGATGTACCACATTTTCTGTATCCATTCCTCTGTTGAAGGGCATCTGGGTTCTTTCCATTTTCTGGCTATTATAAATAAGGCTGTGATGAACATAGTGGAGCACGTGTCTCTTTTATATGTTGAGGCATCTTTTGGGTATATGCCCAAGAGAGGTATAGCTGGATCCTCAGGCAGTTCAATGTCCAATTTTCTGAGGAACCTCCAGACTGATTTCCAGAATGGTTTTACCAGTCTGCAATCCCACCAACAATGGAGGAGTGTTCCTCTTTCTCCACATCCTCGCCAGCATCTGCTGTCACCTGAGTTTTTGATCTTAGCCATTCTCACTGGTGTGAGGTGAAATCTCAGGGTTGTTTTGATTTGCATTTCCCTTATGACTAAAGATGTTGAACATTTCTTTAGGTGTTTCTCAGCCATTCGGCATTCCTCAGCTGTGAATTCTTTGTTTAGCTCTGAACCCCATTTTTAATAGGGTTATTTGTTTCCCTGCGGTCTACCTTCTTGAGTTCTTTGTATATTTTGGATATAAGGCCTCTATCTGTTGTAGGATTGGTAAAGATCTTTTCCCAATCTGTTGGTTGCCGTTTTGTCCTAACCACAGTGTCCTTTGCCTTACAGAAACTTTGCAGTAATGGTTGGAACTGGAAAATATCATCCTGAGTGAGCTAACACAATCACAGAAAGACATACATGGTATGCACTCATTGATAAGTGGCTATTAGCCCAAATGCTTGAATTACCCTAGATCCCTAGAACAAACGAAACTCAAGACGGATGATCAAAATGTGAATGCTTCACTCCTTCTTTAAATGAGGAAAAAGAATACCCTTGGCTGGGAAGGGAGAGGCAAAGATTAAAACAGAGACTGAAGGAACACCCATTCAGAGCCTGCCCCACAGGTGGCCCATACATATACAGCCACCCAATTGGACAAGATGGATGAAGCAAAGAAGTGCAGACCGACAGGAGCCGGATGTAGATCGCTCCTGAGAGACACAGCCAGAATACAGCAAATACAGAGGCGAATGCCAGCAGCAAACCACTGAACTGAGAATAGGTCCCCCGTTGAAGGAATCAGAAAAGAACTGGAAGAGCTTGAAGGGGCTCAAGACCCCAAAAGTACAACAATGTCAAGCAACCAGAGCTTCCAGGGACTAAGCCACTACCTAAAGACTATACATGGACTGACCCTGGACTCTGACCCTATAGGTAGCAATGAATATCCTAGTAAGAGCACCAGTGGAAGGGGAAGCCCTGGGTCCTGCTAAGACTGAACCCCCAGTGAACTAGACTATGGGGGGAGGGCGGCAATGGGGGGAGGGTTGGGAGGGGGCACCCATAAGGAAGGGGAGGGGGGAGGGGGATGTTTGCCCGGAAACCGGGAAAGGGAATAACACTTGAAATGTATATAAGAAATACTCAAGTTAATAAAAAGAAAGAAAAAAATTAATAAACAAGCTAGAAGCAGAAAAAAAATAAAACTATTTCCATTTAGGGCTACTCTTGAGAAATAATTACACATTCTAGTTATTGGTTGTTTCTTGTTGGCTGACTGCTTGAAGAAACTCATAATCTTCCTTGCGTCTTCCACATTCACAGTAGGGTTTGCTAGCTTACTAAATTGTCATAACTGATTATTTCCTTGTCTACCTGTACTCATCTATACTCTCAATCACTTTATTCTTTCTTGATCTCTCATAATTGATACTATCTTACTCCTTTTGATAGGAGTCCTTTGAGTGTTTTTTATGGCTTAGCATTCACAATTGCTCATTTGTTCTTGCTTTGAAATGTTCTTTTTTTCTCCAAGGTTAAAAGATTTCTTTGCTGGTTAGATGAATGTTGTTGTAAAAATAAAAAAATAAAAAATGTATTGTTGTCTTTTACCTTGCTAGATTCAGCACTGCAGTGCCCAAGATATCTGCTAGATATCTTGGCAGAAACACATCCCAACTCCATGGCGGCCCAGTTTCTCCAGGCACAGCACACTTTCCTACACTCAAACCGTCACATAAAAGAACACACAAGACAATAATTTTTGACCCAATTGGTAAGATATAATTGCCCACTTAAACATACAAATCCCGGTACCATCCACCCCTTAAGAACATTAATAACAACCTGTAAATACACAGAGCGGAATCTTAACATCTGCCTCCACTGTCCTGCCATGGCTTCTCTCCTTCTCCCCCCACCCCTCCTCCTTTTCATTCCAGTCTCCTCCTCTTCCTTCAGACTTCTCTCCTGCCCATCCTTCCTTCTCCTTCAATGACAGGCCTCCTTCTATTCTGTACCTGCCCCACAGCTGTATTTTACAAATTCAATGGGGAGAAGGTTCTGGTGAAGTCACCTGATTCCTGAGTAAGTGACTAGGCAGCTGTCCTTGGGGCAGTGGAATTAGCATCAAAATACAGGTAACTCCAGGGCAAACCACAACAGATGAATTTTCCGTGAATTATTTATTTGCAAAGTTTTGAATATATCATTATCTGTTTTATAGAACTCAGAGTCAATATTAAAGGTTTTAACATTCTGATGTATTTTTCTTTTGTGAGTCAACTGGAGTTATTTCCTAATAACTTATATATTTAATTTTGTAGTCTGGGGATTCTGATTATTATGACATGGAGAATTTAATCTGTTCATGACTAATTGAAGTGTTCTATGCCTCCATTTCTTTCCCTAGATTTAAAAGTCTATATATTATAAATTACATTGGGTTATTATTCCTTTAGTTTTTCTCAGCTTCTTCTTAAATATTGTGAATTCTTAATTTTTTTCTCTTGGATATAGCTCAGAAATTTTGGAACTATGGTCATGCTCATTGTTTTTATTTATTATCTAACCATAATTCTTGTTTGACCCTAACATGCATCATTGACATCTTTCTTCTGAAGTGCTTGTTTTATTTCTAAGGCTTTCAACTATGTCCATTGTCTGATTCATTGAATTTTTTACTACCAATATTTCTATTTATTTCATCCTGTCCAAATGTGCTGAGACCATTTTGGTTGCAATTCAATTGTTCAACATTGTTCTATTCACTCTAGAGTTAGTTTCCTTGGTGCATCAGAAGCCACTTTGGATCACCTAGAGTTTTAGAGACTATATACCAGGTAGTCTCACTCCGGATATTTTCCACACTGTGCACTTTGAGGTGACAAACTTCTAAAACAAAGCATGCATTCTGAGTTAGGATGTGGGGGAAGGAGCAAGAACAGTGAGATCTGTTATTACAGGGCTCAGTTCTGTGATTTGTGAGCCACTGGCTACAGATATTTTCACAGCTGGAATTTCCAGCTCTCTGAGCTCCTCAGCGTCTCTGCATTCAGTGCTGCCTTGATTCATGCAGTCTCCACACCCAGCCATTTCAGACCCATTGGTCTGAATAAGATGATGTAGGCTGCCTGAAATGAAATTGTCCCTTTTGTCATGCACTAGTACAGCTGAATCTTAAACAATAGTTTTCTCCCAAGAATCTGCCCAGTCACATTCTTCTGAGACTAGGGTATGACAGTACAGATAGCTTTACTACAGCTAACTAACATCAGAACAGTCGCCATTTCAACCAAGCCATGTCTTATTTGGGGCACAGGAGGGCAATGGCATTGTCCTCTAGCCAGGGCTGCAAATAAGTTTCACTATTTATGTTCATATTATAGATTAGATGAAGCATCTGTTTTCTCTCTTCCCAGTGGGGATCCACTTGGATGTGTGCTACTTCTAGTGTTTCATAGAGTACTCCTTCTGTTTCAACATCCTGGTCAGCAGTTCTATCACAACCTTTGCAATTTGCAATATCCACTCTTCTTCATTTTAAACAGAATTCAGTGTTTTCTAGGCATCCTACTTTCATCCACTGTGGCAAACAAAAATGCAGACTGTGTCCTTTCAACAGGCATCTCCCAAACTCTTTTACATGTTTAAAATTTGCAGTATTGCCAAGTATTGCCTTACACTAGAGAAATGTACATATGCTCATTAGCTGTAATACAATTCTAAGACCAAGTGCTATTTTATTATTGAGAGAAAAGTTACTATGAGAACCTTGGCATGCCATATATATATATATATATATATATATATATATATATATATATATATATATACCTGTTCAAGTCACAGAGAAAACTCAATATTATTAAGACAGAAAACTACTTTTGTTTTTTACAGTAGGTAACAGCACGGAACAAGCCGTCATATTGATTTTTATTTGCTGACTATGGAATGAAATGCAAATGGAAATTGCATGTTGCACAAGCAATAGACACATTAGAATAAGAAATCAGAACTGGGAAACTTTAGAATTGATGATCTTTCAGCAGTTGAAGAAATTTCAGATTCAGGATGATAGCTTTTTGAATATATAGTCACGCATTCAACAATAAGTAAAACTATGCTTGAGGCTTTAAGTATGTAGGTAAAAGGCATTAAGTTTCACTACAATTCATACACTATGACAAAATACTTTTATGAAACTAGCACAAAAATTACTTTAAAAATTATTTATTTATTCACTTTACTTTCTTATCACAGCCCCCCATCCCTCCTCTCTTCCCAGTCACATCCTTACAAATTCTTCTCCCTATTATCCCCTCACCTTCTCCTCAGAGATGAGTGAGTGCCTTTGGTTTCCACCTCACCCTAGAACATCCATTTGCTTTAGGCCTAAATGCATTCTCTCCCACTGAGGACCAACTAGGTATTCCAGTTAAGGGAAAGGGATCCAATGGCAGGCAATTGAGTCAAAGACAGCCCCTGCTTCAATTATAAAGGAACCCATATTATGACCAATTTGCACATCTGCTACAAATGTGTAGGGGCCTAGGTCCAGCCCCTGCATAGCATTTTTTTGGTGGTTCAGTCTCTGTGAGTCCCCGATAGGCCCAGGCTAACTGACTCTGTTGGTATTTTTGTGGTGTCCTTGACCACTCCAGTTCTCTCAATTCTATTTCCCACTTTTCCACAAGAGTCACTGAGCATCACTTGATGTGTGTCTCTGCATTTATTCACTGCTGGATGAAGCTTCTTGGGAGACAGTTATGCCAGGCTCATGTCTGGACCAGAGAAGAGTATCATTAATAGTGTCAGGGGCTGCCTACCTTACAATGAGTGGGTTTCAAGTTGAGCCAGGCATTGGCTGGCTATTCCCTCAATCACTTTGCCATCTTTATCCCTGTGCATCTTGTAGGCAGGACAAATTTGGTATCGAAGGTTTTGTGGGTGGGTTAATGTCTCCATCCGTCCACTGGAACTTCCCCCTGACTACAGGAAGTGGTCACTTCAGTCTTGAGATCTCTGTCCCCTGCTAGTAGGAATCTCAGCTAGAATTTCTACAAGTGGTCTCCCTGGAACAACACCCTTCCCTGTTACAGGTTTCCAATTACATCTATTGATGCCCCCTGATCGATTTCAGTCCCCTCTCCCACACCCACCCATCCCCATTCACCTTATCAACCCATCTCCCTCAGTGCCTTCCCTTCAACCATCTGCAATGATTATGAAAAATAACATTTAAAACTCTGAAGACAAGTGATTCAGGTGTAGCACCAGAGAGAACAAATCCTCCCCCTTTCCTGTTGGTTCTTTCTGTGTTTTCAATATCACAACACTGATTTCACAGATTCAGATAGATGGCTTCACAGGCAAGTTTGAATATGGGAGACAAGGTTGAGCTCGAAAGAAAACCTGGTAAAGTAAATTGTGCTACTTTGTTTAACAGTATAAAATAACTTATTTTACTCTAATAGACAAGAGAAAAAAAGAACACTCCATCATATAAAGGGATGTGACTATGAATACAACTCAGGATTTATATAAATGGTATTCTCTTCTTATTTTGAAGAAGAAACGACAATTGTAAATGGAGAGAGGGGGAATGAGGGAGAAGGAGGGAGTGGAGAGAGAGAGGGAGAGAGAGAGAGAAAAGAATAAATATTGTTGTATTTGCCTGTTAGCAATATCGTAGCATGGAAAAAATTGCTGGATTCATATATTCTACTTGTTTTCCACAAGCAAACTTAGAATTCTTTCTCAATTTTGAGCCACTAGAGTGATAGGATTTACTTCAAGTAGTTGTTTCCGAAATTGTTTTCAATTACTTCAATAAGTGTGTTCCTCAGGCAGCTCAGAGTTTGACTTTCTGAAGGCGTGTATTTGTAGTAAATTGGCTCACCGATGCCTTTGCCTGAAAGATGATACAGCAACGTAGACATCGTCTCAGGGTTAACATGGTTGGGGGAATGAATGTTTTGGCTATTATAAAGCAAACACTTAGCGATACACAAACTCACTCTTTTAGTCCATGTTATTAATTCAGTAAGTCCATGATCAAATTGATCAAGCTTACTGTTAGGTAAACAGCAACACAAATAATTATATAGTATAAAAATTAAACCATAGGCATTTTCTTCAACACATAAAGAATACAATCATATAAGTTTCATATACAAGATTTTCTTATTTTTTGATTTATAATCTTAATTATGAGAATAACTGAAAATAAAAAGTACTACAATATACCCTGTAGCTGAAAGGATACTACTTTATAAAGGAGACAATAAAGTCTTATGTCATGTGTCCTACTTATGTGATTAAAACTAACTTTGCAATTTGTTGTATTAAAGAAAATCCACAGTCCTACTTACTAATTTTGCCAGCATTTAATGTGATTACTACAACCTAAGAATATCCATTGGCTTTCACACATCATTGCTTTCATTTGCATTTCTGTTCCCTCACATTGTAACTTAGGAATATCCCAACAAATAATCCCATTCTTTCACATAACTATGGGGTTGTACATAATAGACTCCAGAAATTGAAAGCATTCATATTGCCCTTCTTAATTAGTATACACACCCACAAGGCAAACTGCAAGATTTGTGTGTGATGAGCATAGAGACCTCTAGTCCATATCCCTTTGTCCACAAAACTCAATGAATCAGGATCCCAGAAATTCCCTATAACCATATAACCAAATGGTTTCATGAGGTATTCCTCTATCTCTTCATCTCTATTGGTCTATAATTGGGCTGTGGAAATTCATGCACATGCGCAGGCTTGAAAAGTTGCCTAGCAACACAGCTCTCTGTGGGAAACGTGAAGTACACATAATATCATTGCAGGCAGGAGTGAGCATAATCACCAGAGAAGATGTGTTATGGTGTACCAAAGAAGGGAAGAGCTGAGAGTTGGCTCTTTATTTGCACAGTTTTCCTGTCCAATACACAGGAATAAATCAGAGTAGTGGATACCTCTAATAAAATTAAATTGCCACAAGGGGAAAAGACAGAGATAGAGATGGGAAATCAGAATAAAGGCATGGATGTATTCAATGGCAAATTGTATAAAAACCTTAATAAAAGCCTAAATAGCAACTATTTAATAGACTTTTCTTTTTAAAGGGCAGTTAATTGTTCATTGTTGTTATTTTTATAAATCTGAAGTTTTGAATCAAACCCAGAGGATAACACACATTCACCACAAAGTCAGCTACTAAGCTATACTTTTAATTTAGAGCACTAATTTTTCTTACAATGATCTATGAACCAATTAATTCATTAGCTTTATTATAGTAAAAGAAATGGCAATATGGGAATGAAATATAGGTCATTTTCCCTTGTGATCAAAAGACTCAAAATATGAACAAATCAATGTAGAAATATTTTAATTAATGAAATCTAATAAAATAGGAAGGAATCAAATGGAAATAATATTGAAAATTCAATAAAAATAATAAAAAGAACTGGGTGCCCAAAATTGCATTAAATGTAAGAAAAATGATTTTGATTTATTTCAGGGAGGGTTAATCAGAGGAAGTTGGAAACAGTAAAAGTATTATTAATACTATAATTTATATGTCAATGTTTTGAAAAGTAACCCACCATACATTTAGGGTCTTTCTCTCTTCTGCCTGTCTTTATGTGGCATTAAAAATTTCATGAGCAATAAAAGAATAATGAATACAGAAAGAAAGAGAGAAAGAAAGGAATAAAGAAAGAAAGAAAAAAGAAAGAAAGAAAAGAAAGAAATAGAAAGAGGAGAAGGTCTTCAAAGGGTGAATCTTAAACGTTGAAGATTTATGTTCTGATATTGAGCCCCAAAACTGAGTTTTTGATTGGGTACATTTTGCTGTCTGTTGAAAGATGATAAGGAGGGAGAGCTACACTAATCTGTGGGTTTAAGGACAAATGTTTGCAGACTGTTGTTAGGAATCATGCTAGGTTAGTAAATTAGTATTTGTAGGTTCTCTTCCAATAAGCATGACTTTACCAGCACTAAATACCTAGCTATGCTTCTGAGGTCATTCATGGTTTCCCACTTGCTTAGAAGGTTTTAAGTCTAATTGGAGAGATTTTTGTCACTGCCAAGGTGTGTGTGTGTGCGACACCACCGTACCCTTAGAGACACTGTGCCTTGCTAGACTTTGATGTGTTTCAGACGTTCACAGGTGGGTAAAATTGTTTAATCTCTTCCTTTGGTAACTTGCATGGTGCCTTCTGGTACCACAAATAATTTTCAGTGAAGGACACGCCCATCAGTTAGGGCTCAGGGTTTTTGGGCCCTGTTTTGGAAGTGCATGGTGTCTTCAGCAATAGGTATTTTTGCAGGGAAGGAGAGTAAACCAAGGCAAAAGCAATAGACTGTACATTTAGGGAATCTCTTGAACAACCCTGGCCAGCGTCTCAAAAGAGGAATCTGTATGTCTTTTATGGGGATATTTGTCAGGTAGCCCTAAAGACAACACATTCAGCCAAGGTTCAGAGAGTTCACGAAAACTGTATATGCATATATATATGTATATATATGTATATATATATATGAAATTGCATATATTATAGGTTTTATAAGGCAAATATCCAATGGTGTGATCCTTGTGAATTTTCACTCATCATTATTTTTATTTTACCCACCATCATCTTCTATATTTAATTCTCTCCATCACTGTTTTCCCATTCTCTGGGTCAGGTCACTTGTATCTCACTAGTTCTTTTACCTTCCCTCCACTTTCTTTTGTATTTACCTCACTTGCTTCCCTAAAGAATCTCTTCCTTTCCAACATAATGAAGAACGACTCAAGGTGGTCCTTGGGTAAAGTATTAAGAAGGAGAGTCCAGTTGCCCTTAATCTATGGGAAAAAACATACAAACTAAACAGGAAACAGAACAAAACAAAAAACTTACTTGGAAGCATACATTGTAATCCAAACTCTAGAAATATAGGTGTTGAGATTTGGCCTGTTGCTATGTATTGTAATGCTAAGTGCATAGGAGCCCCCAAAGACTTGGTTATCCAAGGGTTAACCAAGAGATTCTTTTTTTTTTTTTTTTTATTTTCTTATATGCCTGAGTTTTTTTTTTTTGTGTTCTTTTTTTTTTTTATTTTTTATTTTTTTTTTATTAACTTGAGTATTTCTTATATACATTTCGAGTGTTATTCCCTTTCCCGGTTTCCGGGCAAACATCCCCCTCCCCCCTCCCCTTCCTTATGGGTGTTCCCCTCCCAACCCTCCCACCATTGCCGCCCTCCCCCCATAGACTAGTTCACTGGGGGTTCAGTCTTAGCAGGACCCAGGGCTTCCCCTTCCACTGGTGCTCTTACTAGGATATTCATTGCTACCTATGGGGTCAGAGTCCAGGGTCAGTCCATGTATAGTCTTTAGGTAGTGGCTTAGTCCCTGGAAGCTCTGGTTGCTTGGCATTGTTGTACTTTTGGGGTCTCGAGCCCCTTCAAGCTCTTCCAGTTCTTTCTCTGATTCCTTCAATAGGGGACCTATTCTCAGTTCAGTGGTTTGCTGCTGGCATTCGCCTCTGTATTTGCTGTATTCTGGCTGTGTCTCTCAGGAGCGATTCTTACAGAGACCCAAGTGATGCTATGTGACCTAGCCCCGACTTGTGGTACTTTTTAGAATTGAATCTATTTGTGGGGTATATTTATTATTTCAAAAGTTTTACGAATACACATTATAGTAAACAGTATAATTCCACAATGTAGCATAGTTTTAAATACTCTTTAACAAAGGCAAAGCCCCCTCTCACTTTCTCTCCCTCTCTTTCTACATTTCTCTATCCTTTTTCTCTACTTCTGTCAGTCTGTTTGTCTGCCATTTCTCTTATACCTATTTAGATCATATATATCTGTCTATCTATCCATCTCTCACCTACCTCTCTATCTATCTCTCATCTATCTGTCTATCCATCATTTATCATCTGTCTATCCATCTATTATCTGTATAACATCTATTTGTCTGTCTATCCATCTATCTCTCTATCTCTCATCTATCAATCTATCATCTATCTATCTATCTATCTATCTATCTATCTATCTATGTATTTATGTATCCTATCTATCTATATATCTATCTATCTATCTATCTATCTATCTATCTATCTATCTATCTATCTATCTCTATCCAACTCATATTCTAAATATATGTGCTCAAGCATATCTTGTATATACTTTAAATTTTATTCTTCATGAGATCATTCTAAATACTAGTTAACAAAACTGATTGATGAAATAACAATAACAACACAAAAACTGATGTTGACCCTTATATGTTTGATAAAATTCGATTCACTTTGCAAACTAAACAGGTTTTCAAAAAGGCAATATAATCCCACAAAAGGTATATTGACTTAATATGCAAATATTTTGATTAGAGCTATTAATAATTATATACAAATTTCAAAATGGAGCACCAATCCCAGAATACATAAATATTTAACTATGTTCAGCAGTAGGCCATGAAATTGTTGCATCACCAATTCCAAAATATTATATATAAAGTGATTAGACAGGTGATTAAAGAGAAATATTTTCTCAGTTGGGCCTTGTGTTATTGACCATTTTGAGAAACTTTCTAGGAGAGTAAATCTATGTGGAAAAAATGAGATAAGATTTGTAAAGCCTGTAGAATAATTAGAGTTCTGAAACCAAAATTGGCATGACACTAAATATTTAATTTATGTATGTATTTATGTTTCTGTTCATATATTTATATATCTGCTTATGTAGTACTATATGTAACCATACACACAAAATTTGTTTATAAAAAACCTCTTACTAATTAACTGTTACTAACAGTGTGAGTATTCATAGTTCCCAAATGTTGTCATTTAATAAAATTTCCTGTCAAAATATTTTACAAGGCCTTTTGAGAAATAGTTACGAAAGCATTCTGGTACAAAAGTATCTTGAAATAGAGGATAAAAATATCAAGGTTTTGAGATCAGAGAACGGCTCAGTGTTTAGTAGTACAGAGTGCTCTTCCAGAGTACTGAACTTTTGTTCTCATCAGTCATATAAGAAGAGCACAACCACTTGTAACTTCATGTCCAAAAACATCTAATGCCTCTTGCCTGCACAGGCAATAGACATATTTATACAAAGCAATCATTTAAATTTTATTTTTAAAATATATTAAGCTATTAAAGACAATGACAGTCATGTAAACAACACAACCATCAGGAAGATCCCATTGGCCCATGACATAAAATTTTCAATTCTATTAAGGCAAGAATTATGATGATATAAAATTAATAATACATATTTAAATCTGTGAGGGTCTAAGCATTAGTTGGTCCCTCTCATCAGTGAAAGCACTAATTCATTATATTAAACGTTAAGAAAGTGAAATAATAAAATTGATCACTATTTGTAATTTTCTTAGAGGAAATAAACTGAATAGAAATAATAATAAAAGCAAATTGACATGAAGTTATTCTGTAAGTACAAAGCAAACGCATAATTAGAATATCAATGTTTCATGTCCTGTGTTGCCAGTCAGTCGGCTGCAACCTCTTCTTTTTCTCTAAACACACCAAAACCAGAACTGTGATGTCTCCTGAAGAGGACCTATACACCTCAAGGGTTTTATTAAAAAATAAAATTTCTAGATTAAGTTCTGTATCCAGCTGCAAATAAGATAGCACAGAAAAACATGTTTAAGTTTCCAAGAAAACACATCAACATTCTCAGCACTTGGTCCCTCACCTACTAAAATGCTCATGTGTTACACGGTGTATCTGGTCTCAGTTCGAAGTGTTTCTTAGAAGAATTTCACTCAGCGAAGCCTAACCATATGGAAGTTGTGTAGGTGGTCTCACCTTAGTTTCCTTCAGGTTTGCATAGGTTCTTCCTTACTTGCAAATACCCTTAATACCTTTTGGTTATACTGTTATTTGAAGACTGAAATAGAATCATACTTGAATACATTGAATTTTGTTAAAAATCATAGTGCATCACTCTATGTCTTTTCTTTCTTTATCTTTGAGATTATAATATAATGACATTTCTTTCTTCCATGTCCTCTGTTCAAACTCTCCCTTATAGCTTTTGGCATTCTTCTTCAAATTCATGGATTCTTTTGACTAATTGTCAGTTCAGTTATGTATGTGTATGTGTTTATACATTTATTACTAAATATATTCAGTTTAGTCCATATAACACTACTTGTATTCATAAAATTTAAAACATATCTTATTTTATTGTTGTTGTCATTAAGTTGCTTAAAAATGTAAGAATACTCAGAATGGCCTTGCCTTTTCCATTAGATTTAATTTTGCTTTGTTGGTAGATTAAAAATTAAATTATTGTAAAGCTGAATTTTCCAAATGCTTCTTGTAGAAGAAATTTAATTCAGCAACATGAGTGTGCTGGATGGAATATAGACGCACCCATAGTACAAATAATCCCAAGCAATGTACGTATGGTTAATTTGTAAAAGGCAGCACCCATGTTTGAAAGTGACATCTACTGAGGGGCAGGCAAACTGAGTAATCAAAGACAGATTTCACAAAATGAATCAAAGATAAGATTTTCCCAGCTCTCATGAAAACAAACAGGATAGAGTGTCTACTTAAGTTCAATGTTAGGGGAGAGAGTCAGTCCTGTTATTAAGTTCAGATCGGTGCGGTGGAGTTCTGTTGTTTAGGAGACAGTGCTGCAAGTACAATACAGTGGAGTTGAGTTTGTTTGTGAGTTCATGCAGTTGAGTTCATGTCCGCAAAAGCAGGTGAAGCCAGAGAATAAGAAGGAACCAGAAGATTAGAACAAATTGCCGGAGTTAGTTTGCAGCAAGGAAGATGAAGTCACTGAGAAGCAGAGAGAAGCCAGATAGAAACAGCCATTTTGGAGAGAAATTTGTACCAGAACAGCTGACTTGAACCTGCCAGCCAAATTTCAGAACGAATTAGAAAGGACGAATTTATTCAACAGTAAGCCTCTGAGATGACAATTACGTGAGACAAATACAAGTTACATTTACAGTTTTTTTTTTCTGGTCCAAAGTATATGATTTGGCAATATTAGCTTACACCAGCACTTTTGATTAACTTTTATGAATTAAGGTTGATAATTAGTCTATTACTTTATGTGTTTATATTTATGCACACACACACACACACAGACACAAACACTCACGCACGCACACACACACACACTTCCTAGGTTGTCATTTCCCCAAATAAAAATTCCATTTACAGTGCTTATTAGTGTAACTCTAGCTAATAATCCTCTGTTGCGTAAAAACTTTTTCAGAAATGGTATTGACATGTCATTCAAAACAGCCATCCTAAGTACCTACCGTATAACTCAGGATTCAGGACAATTTTACAGCCATTTATTTGAACTTTTATTTAAAGGACAATGAGTTCAATTTCAATTTCAAATTATTACAGGTTGCAGTGACCAGATGCAAAAGGAAAGACATTTGGAAGGTTTGAAGAGAGAATCATAATTTTCAAATATGAGTTTTATGCTACTACCATGTAAAATTCATTCACAAAATCCACGTGAAGAGGCGCCAAGCCTCATTAACTTCAACTTTGTTTGACTGTAATGAATTCTCCAGATGCCTTGTTCTTCCTTCATGAAAGTGTCTGTTTACCCTTACCCTTGATATCCATTATGTTGACTGTGTGTTCATAAATACCAGCACTCCGGTCTGAATGCTTGCACCTCTGTTTATCTCACTCCACTGATAATATTTGCATCTTAATTAAATTTGTAACATTTCTACAATAGAACGTTCAAGCAGAACTTAAATTCTCTGCAACAAATTCTAGCTGGTGAACATAGAAATAATCAGCCTCTCTATGAAGGACACCCAACTAATAAGTCTCAATATAAACACATCACTTTACATCACAGAATTCTAATCATCCTACAAAGGGTCAGGTAAGTTTGGTGAAAAAAATCACTGACTCAAATCAGCATGAAATTAATATCTCAATCCAGTCTCTTTTCCTAATACTACCGTCTAATGTACTAAAACCTTATTTTTAAGGTTATTTATATTTGAAATGATGGATATCGTATGCATTCATCATTGAAATAAAGGCCGGCTTTTACTTTCATGGTGTGAATGAATTCTCTGTGTCCCACATTAGTAGCCATCACATTAGGATTAACATCAACTCAATTTGCTGTGTTCCACACCTTTTTTTCCTATTAGAATGGCAAAACACATCTCTGGCTGGCCTCTTAGTCCATATCCCACTGTCCCTCCCTTGGTCTCTTGGTTTTTCATTATCTGTAATAAAAGATTTCCCTTTAGTATTAATGGGATGTGCTGTTTATAAACTAAGCAATAAAGATAAGTAAACATGCCATCCAATGATCCCCTGCCTGCACTATTCCGTCCCTGGGGCCACTTCCTCAAATGCCAATTTTAGCAATTGCATTTATTGCTCTAGCTCTATAGCATTAAAAATCGGACATTTTTTCTTGACTAGTGAACAGTAGAAACTACTGATTGAGTTTCCTTTATAAAAGATGGTTAATTCACTCATGTATCCAATACTTATCTCCCTTTCTCTGTAGAAACCTACCTCCATAGAAGTAGATTAAATTTCAACTTTGATATGCAATGCTCTTCTTTATCTCCTCCGTATTTAATGCATTAAATAATAATTTTTTTCACTTCTTTCTTTTTCTTTTCAGTACTTGATTTTCCATAATGTACAACAGTAATTTTTGTAGTTTTCTGAAGAGTTTTTTTTTAGTAATTATTTTATTTACACTTAAAGTGTTGTCCCCCCTTTTAGTCCCTCCTCCATGAAACCTCCACCATATCACCCCGCCCTTTTCCTATAAGAAGGTTCTCCCCCACTCACTCAGCCACTTTCACCTTGCCCTTCTAGCATTCCCCTACTCTGGGGCATTAAGCTTCCTCATGACCAAGTGTATTCTCTCCCATGAAGGTCAGATAAGGAAGTCCTCTATTAATCTTATATGAGCATCTTTTCATATACATTTTGTATTTCAAATTACAGCCCCAAATATTTGATAAATACAACTTGTACATAGATGTTTGCTAACATGGTAAAATTGGGTCAAAAAGAGGAAGCTTGAGATGACCATCTGTGTAAACACTTGGACATCCACTTCCCAAACTGCCATCAATGTTAAAGACTAGGGATAAAAAAAATGAAGAGAACCGTGAAGATATAGGCAAAACCAGACAGGAGTGGGACAGGAGAACAAAGTACCTAGAACTGTGTACAGAGAGGTCCAGAAACAGAGCGATAGGTACTCTTGTGCACAAAGCTCAATATCTGAGGATACCAGACATAAAAGTGCTGTGCAAGAGATAAGCAGATCCAAATGTTTTAAGGTGAACTAAATCTAATGTGTAAAGATTAGTTAATATTTTGGAAAGTACATGTACTTTATATAAGTTCTACTATCATTTGACACATGAAGGTGATAATTTAAAATATGAAAAAACCAAAGAAATAAAAAGATTAAACCGAATATCAGGAAGAAACATTCTGTAGAAGCAAAACAAGAAATGATCTAAATGTTGATATTATCAGGCTAGTAAACATGTAAAAGTGCCTCTCAGTAAAGCCTAAACATATGTATGCATACTAAGGGGTGCCCTATGTAAAAATGAAAGACATGAAAAATATCAATTGGAATGAGAAAAGCTTACCAACTGAATCCAGAGGTAAGTATCAGTAAACTTAAAGAAAAGTAAACAGAACTTATCAAACTAAGTTGCAAATAAAACTCCCAGAGCAATCAATTGACCTGAGCGTTGGATAACTGTAAATCATAAGGTTAAAAAATTAACCATGAATAACAAGTCCAATACATCCTTAAATATTAAATAAAGATAAAATGTATACAATGATATCTTGTGAAAATGTACAAAAAACGATAAAATTAAATTCTTTACAAAGCTCCTGACATGAGCCTGACATGGATGTCTCCTGAGAGGCTCTGCTGGAGCCTTACTGATACAGATGAGGGTGCTTGCAACTAACCATCGAACTCAGCACGGGACCTCAATGGAGGAGTTAGAGAAAGGAGCTGAAGGAGTTTCCAACCCCATAAGAACAACAACAACATCAACCAACCAGACTCCCCAGAGCTAACAGAGACTAAACCACCAACCAAAGAGTACACATGGAGTGACCCATGGCTCCAGCTGCATATGTAGCAGAGGATGGCATTGTCTGGCATCACTTAGTTCTGTGAAGGCCCCATATGCCCAGTATAGGGGAATGCCAGGGTGGTGACGTGGGAGTGGGTGAGTGGGAGGGGAAGCACCCTCATAAAAGCAGGAGGAGGCAGGATGGGAGAGGAGGGTACTGGGAAAGGGGGTAACATTTGAAATGTAAATACATAAAATATCCAAGAAAGAAAAAAAGGAAGGAAGGAAGGAAGGAAGGAAGGAAGGAAGGAAGGAAGGAAGGAAGAACTTCGTTTTCTTCAGAAGCAATGAAAGAAACAAGGGAAAAAGGGAAATTTTTGTAAATTCTAAGATTGCTAGAAAAGAATCACTTTATGTTCAGAAATAACTTCTTCCCAAGTAAAAACCAAAAGACAAAATATATGAAACTTGAAATGAAAATCAAGACATGCTTTCAGGTTTGAGCATTAAAAGCAATGTGAGGTATCAAATCTCAAGAAATAAAATAAGAATGGATCAAAAGTAAAGTAGCATAACTTTAAATTTTGACCCCTGAAACTTATATCATTTGTTATTCAAAGTAAAAGTGATATTATATACTCCATATGACCTTCGTTATTTGCAGTTGTAAATCATGTGACAATTTCCATAAAGCATACAGACAAGACTATAATCTAGTCACTTGTATATATACTTTGTACAAAGGAATACACGGAAATGGTAATATATGAAATCATGATCAAATCGGAGAACTATAAAGGAACTAAAATAGAAAAACAACAAGATACTACAAATTGTTTTAAAAGTAAAATAATGTGACCAAATATGGTCACAATTGGAATTTACCAAGGTGTGTTAATATATTGGAATGCTATTCTTATATTTATCATATGTACCCACTGATTGCTATTCAAACATTAAAACGAAACAAATAAAAATAATATGGCTATATGAATTCAAAAGTATTTAGTTCATGCTCATAAGGGAGTGCATTTTCTACTACATTTTCAGTATGATACTACAGGAAGCAAACACAGGATACATGCAGAAACGGATATGACCGTCTGGTACTAAGAAAAGCTGAAGATTTTCTCCAGAAGAGACAAGATTAAAAATATGGAAGATAAGATGACCTACATCAACATAAGGATGAAGGCTTATGTGCATATGCAAATTAAAATACTATAATTTACTGTGTATCTCTATATATCCAAATGTTTTAATATACACAAATACATAGACACAGGCATGATGTTACACATGTTAAAATACAACATTTAGAAGATGAAAGCAGGAGAAAAAGGAGTTCAAGATCTTGAATTTTATAGAGATTTTGAGGCCAACCTAGGTTACATGAGATATAATCTCATAAATATTGACTCACGGATTATGATTTTGTGGCTGAAGAAAGATGAGAGACTATAAAATAATTTGTTTGTTTTATTTAACTTGATTGGCATGATTTTTAGCCAAAATTATTTAAAAAATACTCCATACTGAGAAAAACAGTTACGGACAATATTTTCTTTCATAGTTCATAAAATATATATGATATATTCACAGAACACAAGCCAATTTTCAATCATTTTACTTGTTTGTTGTTACTGATGGCTGAAATCCCCTATTCTTCTAAGCATCTTCCTTTCAAGGGGAACTGTTCTAAGGTGTACCATTCTCCTGTTTAGCCCAGGTCAACAATTATAACTGCACTTAACTGATTCGTATAAACATTTCTAGAAGTTGCTTTAAAACACTTGAACCAAAGGAGTATATATATCAGATTTCTTTATCTACACTCTGTTCCATACATTGACTCATACCCTTCTTCTCCTCCCTTGTCTTTCTCCCTCTTTTTTCTTCTCCACCTTGTCTAATGATTTTGCTCCTTTTGTTGACCCTTGCCAGTTCTTCTATATAAAGCCCCTCTCTCTGCTGCTTTTCTGTACTTTCACTCTGTCTGATGTGTGCCCTGTGTTCTTTAAGATATTTTTACTCTGGATATACTGTATAGACTAAATGTTCTGGCTTCCTGCTGATCTGTTTTTTTAAAATTGATTGTATCCTTTCTGTTAGTTTTTCTTATATGTTTGTGAATTCCAGTGGCTGTTTTCAAACTTACAGAGGTGCATTCTGTTTTCTAAATTCACAGGTTAAGAGTGCTCTGCTCTTACTGTTTCTCTGATGACTTTTTATCTTCTTATCTGAAAGGAAAGAATGGGACTTCTGAAGAGCACTGATACACTTTCCTGGCTCATTGTATTTCAAACTTTGCTTCAGTGTATGATGCAGAGAACAGACATTCTGCACTCACATTTATATGTGCACACATACATGTGTGTATGCTAAGTATAAAAGCTAAAAAATAAAATTTTGATTATTTTTTTCTGGAATCTAAATAGCACATTGCTTTCATCTATCTCTTTGTGGAAATCTGAGAGCAAACTATATACAAGTTTTAATTATATCTTCCTATCATCTCCCATGTCTTGTGTCTTATCCTGACTTTTATCAGGAATAAAAGCTTCTAATTTTACTACACTCCCACCCAGTGCATATAGCAGAAGGTGCATGTTTCCTCAGTTTTATATATCTGAATATTTCACATACCTCCGTTGCCTCTAGAAAATGTTCACTATATAGCCAATTCTTCCCTTCTGATTCACCACCACTATCATCCAATGAAAAACGTTGAGGGGAAAAGTATATACTCTATAACTGCTTTCAGAGGAAAGGAAGGAACAGAAACCAAGAAACCAAGCAAGAAAAAAGAAAGAAAGGAAAAATAGAAAGAAAGGAAGGAAGGAAGGAAGGAAGGAAGGAAGAAAGAAAGAAAGAAAGAAAGAAAGAAAGAAGGAAAGAAAGAAAGAAAGAAAGAAAGAGATAAAGAAACCTTTTGCTACAGAATTTAACAGCCTTATGATTTGACTTTAAAGTGTTATCAGATTACACATGACTCTAATAGTCTCACAGTCATAAACAGAAAATAATTTTGCTATCTAATAAAATTACATGAAAAATGTGTTGAAGTTATACCTTCAGAAAAATCATTTATTTCCATAAGGCAGTTTTCATATTTTATAAAGTATATAAAAAAACCATGGAACTTCCAAGAGAATCTAGGAGGGTTAGACCAAATGAGGCATGCAAAAGAATTTAGCATTCTGTCTGGTACTTACTAAGCTTTGAACAAATTTTATGCGTAAATGCTATCGCCCATTGCCTCTTTCATTCCTCTGCAAAATGTTGTGGGCTGCAACAAAGTTAGAAATTAGCACTACTTATTCAAAACATTATTATTCCTACATTAAATTAACCATGTGGATAATTATTGAACAGTACATTCGAATAATTGCATTTTTATCTATCTAACCTAAAATTGAAGTAATCTATCCACTCTACAGTCAGCTGCCATGAATTTAAAAATCCCACTTTGGAAATTATTGCTCATGAACTTTGTTACATTTACCTAACTTTAGATTTGTGATTTTCACAAGATTTTTGAAACCGAGGTCCAATATTTTTGGTGTATTTCTAATTCTCCACATGCATCCCCATCTCATAGTCTTCCATTATTAAGGCATCTGAAATTCTACTGTGTAATAACACAATTTTCTCATGGCATTTTCAAGATGAAACAATTGTTCTTTTTCAATATTAACATGTTCTTAATCATAGTACTACATAGTAGTACTGAAAACACGCTCCACACCACATTCTGTTTGATTTGTTATCTAGTTGATTTGTGTTTTTTTTTAAACTAGTTGATAAATGATGTGTTAATCCCTTGTTCTTTGTTCAAAGTACAATCTAGAAACAAATCTGTTGCTAGGAAGTGTATCAAACGGGCTGGATTATACAACTAAGACTGCATGTGATTTTGCAGCAATGTGTGTTTGGCTTGCAGGCTTGCTATCAATGTTTCAAAATCTATGTTGTAAGCAGCCAACACGGTGACTACAAGAGAACATACATAATCCTTGAATCCAGGTCAATGCTTGACACTTGCCTAAAATACCCTAGAATTATACGAAATAACCCCTCAAATGGGCTTAATTTGAGTTTTTCTCTAATGCTAAAAAATAGCTACTTTAAAATTATATAAAATCGATGGCACATAGAAGCTCCCACTCTTTCTTAAAAGGGGAAAAAATCCATAGGAGGGGATATGGAAGCAAAGTTTAGAGCAGCCACTCAAAGAATGGCCATTCAGAGCCTGCCCCCCTTGTGGCCCATATATATACAGCCACCAAATCTCTAAGATAAGATTGATGAAGCTAGAAAATGCATGCTGAAAGGGACTGGATAAAGATCTCTCCTGAGAGACACATCCAGAGCATGTCCAATACAGAGGTCAATGCTAGCAGCAAACCACCGAACTGAGAATAGTACCCCACTTGGGAGGAATTAGAGGAAGGATTGAAAGAGTTGAAGGAGCTTGCAACCCCATAAAAGCAACAATGCCAACCAACCAGAGCTTCCAGAGACTAAACCACTACCGAAAGACTATACATGGACTGACCCAGGGCTCCAACTGCATATGTAACAGAGAATAGCCTTGTTAGGGCAGCAGTGGAAAGGGAAGCTCTTGGTCGTGCCAAGGTTGGACCCCCAGTGCAGGGGAATGTCAAGGGGGCGGGCAATTAGGGGTGTGGGAGGGGAGGGAATGGGGGCTTATGGACAGGAAACTGTGAAGGGGAATAACGTTTGAAATGTAAGTAAAGAAATATATCTAATAAAAAAAAGTAATTTTAAAAAAAGAAGTCAATATAATACATAATAGTAAGAAAGTAGTTACAAATTTTACTGAATAAAGAAGGGTTACCAAATAAAATTTGTTTCCAATTTGCTCTTATTTTTTTTTATTCTCATATATTACAATGAAATACCAAGGGAAAATTTAATTGAATTTCAACAGCAATTTATCAAATATTTTGCATTTTAAGTGTGGAAAGTTTTTGTTGTTGGCAGTGTTGTTGGTAGTTTTGGGGGTTTTTTGTTTTGTTTTGGTTTGGTTTTTTGTTTTGTTTTGTTTTGTTTTTTGGTACATGAACAGCTCTATATTACAAATTATAAGACCTTTAAAACTCTCCAGTTTTATATAAAAGCAGGTTTTATTTCAACAATAGCATGGCAGATCACATTAAGTAATGAAGTATATCACCTACTTTCAGTAGGAGGTACATCCTTGTTCAGGGCCCATCACATCGGTGACTCATGTGTCAGTAGTATATTGCATTGTTAGTTGTGACCGACTTACTAGATGGCATCTGGAAAACATGTTATATCTCACATCAAAGAAGACTTTAAAAGATCACATCCCCTTCAATGGCTCCCCTATTAAGAGGAAGGCAACCTTTCAGACAGGGCTGCCCATCCCCATGAGGTGTGTGTAAAGGATACATACTGTAAACATCTAAGAAGCTTGTGATTGCTGACATAGTGTGAACGAGATAGAAATAGTTGTTAGCCTACCCTCCAGAGTGGTTAAAATGTGGAACGGCCATGCTGAACTTTGTCAATCTCTTGCCAACAATAAGTTTAGAGTCACAATTGTAGGATTACACTTCCCACATCAAACTGTGTGCACACTCCAAAGTTTAAGGGGGATAAATCATGATAAGATGTTTAGAAGTCAAGGAACTAGTGTGTTACTGGTTGTTACTATTTTTTCTTGGATCTCTCTCCAGGGTGTTTTTATGCTGCAATGCAGTTTGCACACTGTGGCAATCTCATGCATGGATTAAAATTAGAAAAAACCCATTTTGGAAATTATCTTTGCCTTCAGCAGCATTGCCAGTATGTATTGAACTAACAACTCCCCACCTTTTGTGTGATAGCTCACTTTAAAGTACTTTTGAAATGATGCTGATTTTTTCATGTAGTTGTCTCGTGATTTTTTTTTCTTGTGGTGTTAAATGGTCCACTTCTCACTGACTCCCTTCTGGGCAGGTCTCTGGCACTTAGATTTCCGATCTGCAGGTTCTTCAGCTGCTTCCTATGCAACAAAGACATCCTAGCAAAACTATCTGCAATTGCCACTCTCCAAAACTATTTTATGGGAGAGAATTGGAAGGGATACATTTTCTTTATTCTTTCTGTATAACGTAAGGTAAAGAAGTGAAATGTCTTCGATTTACAAAATTTTAAAAATTATTTTAATAAATTCACTCATTCTGAGTTCTATTTTTAGAGTAAAGGGTACGTTCTCTGCACTGGGTCTATTAATATTGCACTTGAATGAATTGCCCTCCCTGCTCTTTCTATTGCCGTTGCGTTTGTTTAGACATCTTTGGGTTGTAGTTCAACTGCATTTGGACATGTGTACTCTGATTTATTGATTGTGTTTTACCATAGAGCTTCATATTAATCACAGAACACCATCTGGTAGGTGGAAGTTGCACAGTTAATTTTTGCTGAATCTAGTGGGAATTTAAGAAGCCAGCATCCATCACCTAACTCTTCCTAAACTGTAGGTGAGGGTTAGTGCCAAGCGATATGCATAGGAATAGGAGGACTAAGAAGACTAAACTTTCATCACTTTGTTCTTTCACTTTTACTGACGTGTGTGTGTGTGTGTGTGTGTGTGTGTGTGTGTGTGTGTGTGTGTGCTCATACCCATGCCATAATACAACTGTGAAGGTCAAGAAGGATTTGAAGAAGTCAGTTTTCTCCTTCTAACATGTGGACCCCCTGGAATCACTCAGGTCATCAGTCCTGACCACAAATGCCTTTACGATCTTTTTCACTTACTGAAAAAGTTAATTTAACTAGATTGTAATCTCAGAGTACAGATGTGCGCACAGAGATTTTTATATGGGTTCTAGGAATCCAAACTTGGATACTCAAGCACTTAACCAGTAATCCGTGCTCATTACCTTCCTGAATTGACATTTTAAAGGCAGATTTTCCTGGTATGTTTCTTGCTATGTAAGGTAAAGCAATTAGACAGCGAGTTTAAAAAGGAGATAGTTCTGTGTGTCAACTTAATTTTGGTCACACTGAATGACTTTCAGTTCTTGATAAAGGCTTCCCGTACTTACAGAAGGGGAAGCTAGGAGCATGGCAATTAGGAGTTGGTGAGAGAAAGGGTTGGAAATTTGAATTTCAAAACAACTCTTGAGGCTTTATTAAGACTGGAGGAGAGAGAGAGAGAGAGAGAGAGAGAGAGAGAGAGTAGAAAACTATGAGTGAGTTGTCATATATTTTATCTGGTTTCTTGTATTCATTTTCCATTCTTCAATGCTATCCTTTGCTGTCAACCCCATCCTCTGTAAAATACGATTAGTTACAATGCAGTTTTACTAAAATGTAGCTGTTGGAGATCCCCCACCTATTTAGTGCTGAGACATCTTTCTCTCCAGTTCCTAATCCAGAGATCTTTAAAATATGAATTTCAGTCAGTCAAAAACTATCATGTGCTTAATATGACCCAATTCTGATCACAGTATAATGGTAAGAGAGCAATTAATAAGGCAAGCAGTGTCTGCTTAGATTTTGATCTGAGAAAAACGTAAATGTATAAGCCTAATGACTACTGTTTCTTAATTTCAAATTATTTTTTTCTATTCATGAATCAATATTCTGCCACTTTTTACCATTGCTATGGCTTTAGCAATGAAAGACAAAAGCAAAGCCCATGGCATAAAATCTACAATTAAATTCTGAAATAGTGAATCTTGCCTAACCACTGTTAGTATAGACTTATGTACCCCTTAAAATAAATAGCTATCAATAAAACTAATCATTTTACTTCCTTTTGGGACCTAGACACAGAATGAAATCATTCTCATGCTGTTTATGGAAGGAACCTGCTAGCCTTCTGCTGAGACACTGTCACCTACTCAGTCCCTCTAAGTACCTTCACCATTTTGACTCATGGGACACTCACCCTTTCTCACACACCTTACTGACACAAAGCATGCATCAACACTGGCCCTCAAAAAGAGAATCTTATAAAGTTCTACAAAAAGAGTGAGGTAGAAAATAACCCATGAGATAATATGAAGTGAGGGGAAGAGAGGAAGAGGGAGGGGGCATGGAGAGGAAGAGAAAATGAACAATATGAATGCAACAAACTGTTAGAATCTAAAATGCAATATACCATTACAAACAAAAGCAAAGATAGAAGTTATTTGCCTCTTTCCTTTACAATTCTCCTGTTAAAAACTCCAGATACTGTGTACCGTCCCATGTTAATTTACTGTAAAGAACTACCAGACTTATGACTCATTCTATACCTCATGGCATGCCCAGACTTCAGTTAAACTAGCCAATCATGCTTCGATTATGAAGCCTTGAAAATGTCTTCTCTTCAGCTGCAGGTAAGCAGTTATCTGACTCAGAACCATGTTGAACTCCAACTTCTTTCCAATTCAAGTGAAGTAAAAATAGTGATTTTTGCAACTCTGTAACATAACAGATTTAACACCTGCGATGTTGCCATATGTAACAGCAGCTAAACCTGGACTTAATCCCAGGGGACAGAGGAACTCAGGAGAGTACCTTTTACTTTCCTGGCAGCACTCACAGCTAGACTCCTGTGCGTGGCCCTGGTGATTAAACGTGCTCCCAGGTGAGGGTTTTTTTTTTTAAAAAAAAAAAAAAACAGGAAGAAGTGATAGAATGCAAAAAGAGAGAAATTCAGGGATTCAAACTTCTTGTCTGGCTTAGTGGTTAATGAGGCACTGGAAGGCCCTTGCTTCGGTTCTGTCTCCCAAACTTAACTAATTAATCTTTTACATACTTTAGCTATAAATTATCTCTAAGAACTTTAGAGATGATTGAAGAAAGTATTGTGAACAACCCTGACTTCTGCCTGTATGCTCTTCATGTTTCAAATTGCCATACCATTTCCACGAGTTTAGACAATTGAAACATTTTTAAAAGGAGGAGACAACAAAATCATTTTGTTCTGTTTAGAAGACAATGACTTCCGTTATCTTTCTGATGATGTTTGTGATAAGTTATTTTTCCACCAATAAAATTGGCCATATATTTCCTCTAAGATGGCCAATTCCTCTAGCTTGTATCAGGCAGAAGTAAAACTAGCCAGTAGCGACGTTTAGAGACAGTTTCTGAGGATCCATAAGTGGCATGGGATGTTTTAATTCTTCCTTTTGACTGAAGGGAAATCCTCTGTGTTTTCCTTCTCACCCCTGTGTAATCAAGAAAATGTGTAATAGGTTAAATTGGCTATTGCCTTCCAGAGAAGGTTCCAGAGAGTCTTAGTGAACAGTACCGTCCATCTCCGTGAGATAATAATGGGCAGCAGCTGAAATCGGAAGTCCTTTTCTGCTTGGATCTTTTTTGAATATCTCTCATACCATCTGGCCTGAAATTTTCTCGTCTGAAAATCAGAATGGGCTTGGTTATTTCTTCCTTCGCTTACATTCTCCATGAGCGCTTACTAAAGCTGGCAGATTATGAAGGCACACCACTCCACAGAGCTGCTTCTCATAAAGGAAGAAAAAGGAAATTTATTCATTTATGCCTGTTATTTAAAAGTATATAAGAACTTATATATAAATATTTGCATTCAGTGTAAGTATCCTTTTTACTAATATACAACTAGTTAAAGCAGCAAAAGCTACAGGGAGTAGGTTATGTTTCCTATCTCAGTGAACTAAAATGAAATTTTCTGGAAATGAATTGAAGAAAAAGATTGCAAGTGTAGACTAGAAAATCCAAGTAAAGTATTACTAGAGAAACCTTCTCTTCTGCATGTTGGTCCATTCTCTTTACAAAAGGAAACTCTGTTTGAAGATTTATCCTTTTCCTATGAATACAAATGGAAAAAAGAACTCTGATTTATACCTTTAATCCCAGATAATGAGAAATGTCTTACCTGTAAAGATATTTCAAACATTTATACTGCACATATACCCTGACTTCCAAATAAAAGCCAAGCACTGTATGTCATTTTTCATTGTTGTTGTTATATTATTTTTCTATTATTGGATATTTTTCTTTATTTACATTTCAAATGTTATCCCCTTTCCAGATTTCACCTCTGGCAGCCCCCTATCCCATACCCCTTCCCCCTGCCTCTATGAGGATGCTCCCCAACCCACCCACCCACTCCTGCCTCCCTGCTCTGGCATTCCCCTAAACTGGGACAACCAGCCTTCACAGGACCAAGGGCCCCTCCTCCCACTGATGCCAGACAATGCCATCCTCTGCTGCAAGGCCGGAGCCATGAATCCCTCCATGTGTTCTCTGGATGGTGATTTAGTCCCTAGGTGCTCTGAGGGGTTTGGTTGGTTGATATTGTTGCTCTACCTATGGGGTTGCAAACCCCTTCAGCTCCTTCAGTCCTTTCTCTAACATCTCCATTGAGGACCCCATTCTCAGTCCAATGGTTGGCCGTGAGCATCCGCCTCTATATTTGTCAGGCTCTATTGTTTTTATTCTCTTTATACCGTGGATAGTGCTAGCCACGATAAGTTTCTCTTATGTGCTTTCACTGGATTCAAACTGTTTAGTTTCAGACACTGGGCAAAGTATTGAGGTGCATATTTTACATACCAAAGCAGACGTAGCCTCCAGATTCTCCCAGCATTTCTCAGTCCCTACATGGCATACCCTGTCCCCAATCCTGATCTTCCCAGCCCTTCTTGCAAAGCTCTTCCCTATATATTCCCAGACATTTTGGTCTCTCCTTTCTATTCTTCTCTCTGCTGGCGTGCTCTTCTGTATCTCTCTCTTCCCTTTCCATCTCTCTCCCTTCCCGTGGTAATTTCCCCGACCTCCTTTCTTGTGGCCAGTAAACTCACCCACCAGAGAGCACCTTCCCAATGATGGACATGGGAGGGCTCAGCCCATTCTGGGTAGAGCCAACTCTGGACTGGTAGTCCTGGATTGTGTAAGAAAGCAGGAGATCAAGCAGCACCCTTCCATCGCTTCTGCATCAGCTCCAGCTCCCAGGTTCCTGCCCTACATGAATTTCTGTCCTGACGTCCTTCAGTGATGAACAGCACTGTAGAACGTTAAGCCAGATAAAGCCGTTCCACAGAAAGTTGCTTTGGCCATGATGTTTCGCCACAGGAATAATAAACTGAATTTAGATAAGTGCCACCTCTTCTTTAGTGTCTTAATCCCTTGGTTCATAATCAGGGTATTTGTACAAGTTGTAAATTATTGGGGGAGGGGGGTACCTGGTTTACCTAAAGTGAGAAAGAGGTGATAGAAACATTGGGAGATCCAGAAATAGTAATTATTTCTGTATCAAAATAATATTTGCAGGACATGGCAAGGCTATTCCATGCATGAGCTCACAGCAACTTGATAGAATGCGCAAAACCTGAAGAGGAATGAGCCAAGCAGAACCCAGTGTGATTAGGAAAGTGTCTTCCCTTGTCCAGTAACTATTTGCAATTGATGTTTGCTAAGGTAGGGAGAGTGAGTTTTCTTCCAGGATATGGTTCCTAATAGGCTGTTCATGTGTTATTTGATGATCTTACACACCTGCACATATAGGCAACTGTAAGTGTATTTTTGAAAATTAAAGAACACATGAGGATGGGAAGAAAACATAGTGAGGGGCAGAAAGAAAACAGGAGGGGGTAACTACAGTAATTTGATCAAAGCACATAAGCATGTATTAAATTCTGAAACAATAAAAATTAAGATTACAAGCAGGTAGAGCAATTAAATAGGCTGGAAGATTGGAAATTAAAAGGGAAATTAAAAAGAAACAGTAGGAGTTAGAACCTAGAGTAAATTTTCCATGAATTCCCAAACCACCAAAATAGTTTATAAAAATAAAACAACGAAACAAAACAAAACAAAAAACCTGAGGAGAAATAAGCCACAAAACAGGAGAAGAAAACATGGATTATCTGCCTCTGTATTAGTTAAGTCCAATGAAGGGCTAGGGGAAGAACTGAAGAAACTGAAGGGGTTGCAACCCTATAGGAAAAACAATATCAACCAACCTGATACCCTAGAGCTCCCAGGGTCTAAACTGCCAACCAAAGAGTACACAAGGAGGGACCCATGACTCCAGATACACATGGAGCAAAGGACGGCCTTATCTGGCATTAATGGGAGGGGGGGCCCTTGGTCCTATGGAGGCTTGATACCCAGCATAGCAGAATGCTAAAGCATTGACGCCAGAGTAAGTGAGAGAGTAGAAAACAGCAAAACCCAAAACATGGATTACTGTTCAAGGCTGAGTTTAAATAACCATGGTTAACATCGGATAGATATACTGACTTACTTCATGGTGGCTTCATGAATGCTTAAATGTGTTTATAGTGACTGATTTATTCACAATTCAGGTTGTGAATGTAACAAGTTTTTTCTCAATGAAGATTAAAATTTTCATATAATCGAATATGCATGAATATATCAAATCACAACACCAAGTAGCATATTGTGATAGTTAATCTTGGTTGTCTCTCTTGTTACATCCAGAATCAATTAAAATTCAAGTAGCTGGGCACAGTGTTAATGATATTTTTGATTGGATCATATGAAGTGTAATGAACCATTCTATATCGGACCACACTTTCTGGTGGAATCAATATAAAAGACTGTGAAAAGGAGGAAACTTCCCTTTTGCCTACTTGCCCTGGTTCTCACTAGCAAGCTTATCTACACTGTTGCTGATAACATCCTTTCAATTGCATTAAAACCCACTTTTTCAGTATTTTAACATGCACGAAAGACTAACAGCTTTCTTTCTTGAAGTTGCCCAGATGCCAACACCAAATTGGACTTGCTGAGAGATGATCAGGTTTCTCCAGGGATGAACCCTTGGATAAGTTAATCAACCACGTGGTATCATGCCTAAAGACATGAGATTACTAAATGAACTTATCAGGTTACATTTATAAATGTATATGCCACAGTAATAGTTAAAGACTACAGAAAGCATTTTAATTTCTCTTTCAATGCAACTTCTTAAAACATTAGATTTTCTTTTTTTATGTCATTCATGATTCTTTACAGACTTTTTCTCCAAAAGGATCTTTCTTCTTTCATATAGTCATACTCCAAAAATAGCATCAGTTTTGTCTCATAATTTCAAGCCTGATAATTAGTGATATCATGAGCAACTTACAAATTTATTAAAATAGAAACAGATTGTTATAAAGTTCTTTTATACAATTGTCCAATAATCTAGAAAATTTTGTTACAGTTTAACACAATAATTCATATAGTTAAGATCTAAATACATAGGCATATGCATGGACTTTCATCTTGATTTCTGAACCTTATTAAGTTCTCACCATGGTTAATATTTCATCTGGTTTGTTTCCTAGCTCTAAGTCTGTTTTGAGTGTCTTATAGCATTACTCTATGCAGTCTGTTTTACAAGTTATTGCAAAGCAAGCCCAAATGTTCTTTGCTTGTCTTTGATCATGCTCAACAACTTGGTCTCAAAGACTGTTGACAAATTATCCCAGTTAAAGGAAACTGCCTCAGGGTTCCTATTAATTCTTCCATAAAGATCCAAGTCCTAGAATGTACAACTGTGGCAAGCAACACAACTATGTTTTAAATATATTCCTGGGACTTACAACTGAAAAAAAGGCAGAATTATAGAACTGAAATATGTTTTATGGATTTACCAAAAACTGGGGCAGGTTTTGATTTTCCCACAGACATGAAACAATTGTAGTTAACTGGATGAAGGGATTATCTTTCCTCACATCTCAATATATTATTGGTTGTGCTTTTATCTCTTACTATAATACAGGTTATATCGACATGTGATATTTTAATTGATGCTTTCTCTAATTGTGAATAATTGTAAGATCAAAACAACACTATTTAAGACTGAGTAGATATTACCTCATTTGGAAATATATTCTTCCTTTAAATATAACATATCTATTTATTTCTCATGACAAGTTCACAAGAAGATAACTTCAACGTGCCTTAAGGAACATTGGAACATTGCTATTTTCATGAGCTAATGATGGATTATTACATTAATAACCATTATATTAATAACCAGTGCAATTTCTGAGTTAATCCTTTAAGTGTTCAATGTCCAATATTTTGGTCATTAACTTATATACCCAGTTAAATTTAAATGAAGTAAAATTAGTTTTGATTCTTCTATAATACTAGCATACCTAAAATATTTAGTAACTACATGTTTTCAGTGGCCATTTAATTAGATTCGGAAGGCAGAAAATATTCGTTCCTATAGACAACTTTTGCTAATGTAATTCCATGGTGTTATGAACTCTGATTTTCAGAAGATAAAACCAGACCTTAGGTACAGCTACATCTTCAAATGTGTAGTCAGTTAAACATCAGGACTGAATTATTTCACCGAATAACACTATGTTTATTGGTTAAAGGAGGAAGGAATTATTTACTGCATGATTTCAGAGGTCCCAGCTTGTGGCTATGTGCATACTTAAGTTTGAAGCTTGAGACAAATGGTGACAGGAACATGTTTTACAGTGAGGCAAAAGGAAGGAAGGAAGGAAGGAAGGAAGGAAGGAAGGAAGGAAGGAAGGAAGGAAGGAAAGAGGGAAAGAAGGAAGGAAGGACACACACTCTCTCTCTCACACACACACACACACAAACACACACATACACACAGAGAAAGAGAGAGAGAGAGAGAGAGTGAGTGAGTGAGTTTGTAGCAAGAGCAAGATGGACCCATTCAAGGGCCTATTTCATCATCTAAACCTCACCTAAAGTTTATTTAATTATTATGAACATGAATTTACTTGTTAGTTAAATTTACCTTTTAGTGATCAAATTATTAATTATATCTCAGTAGTACCACCAATTGTGGAACTTCTAGGGAGATACCACAATATCATATAAGAAACTCTATGGTTTTCCTTCTCTCTTTCTTTCTTTCTTTCTTTCTTTCTTTCTTTCTTTCTTTCTTTCTTTCTTTTTTTCTTTCTTCCTTTCTTTCTTTCTTTCTTTTTTTCTTTTTTTCTTTTTTTCCCCATAATTATCATGGATATTCTCTAGAGTTTGGACCTTGATCCAGAATATGTCATTAAGTTGGAGAAATCATGACTCTATCAGGCCTTGTTAGGTTGTAGGTTTTGGCCCTCATAAGAGATTAGTGAATTTCTCTCAGGACTCTAGTCAGTGGCCAGGAGCAAGCTTAGGCTCTGAATTTCTCTGGCTCCCTATTTGATCATAATTCCTTGCATGAAAGCACTTCCTTCCTTATTGTGATGCTGCTGAGGGAGCTTGCTCAGAGGTCAAATTACTAAAGCCTAAATCTGGATTTTCAGTCTTCCAAATGATTATCTTCCTACATTTACTTTAAAACTTACAGACATTTTAACCTTAATCATTGAATGTACATGTGGGGGTGAGAATAAATACACACTTTTTATTTTGGTTTGTAAATATTTTATACCTATGAAAGAAGTATCTATGGGGTAGATGAAGATCTTTTATACTTTTCCTCTGTATGGAGGTCCTGTCAGTTGAAAGCTGCTGAAGAAAACAGTCATATTTCTTAGGAAGAAGGCCACTGATAGATTCCTGTGCCCAGAGAAATGATCCAAACCCATGGACATACTGGAAAGCACAAATTTCCTCATGTGTAAAAGTAAGTAAATAAGTTATTACAGAAGGAAGACAGGAAGTTGAAAGGAAGTAGTGTTGGGGGCAGGTTGGAGAATAAAATGTCTAATTAAGGATGATTATAATAAAGATATATTGTGTGCATATATGATATTTTCAAATATTTAGTAAAAAATAAAATTCAAACATTGAAAGGTTGTGCTGGTGTTGTTATTCTGAGACAAAGACTTACTACCCAGGTCAGGCAGATTCTGAATTCTGATCCTGACTCTGCTTAACAAAATTAATATTAAAGATGTAATATGCCAAAACCAAACTAAAGTAACACTGTATATTTCTGTCAAAGAATGACCTTCTAAAACTCCATATTTTTTAATTGGATATTCTTAATTTACATATCAAATGCTATCTCCTTCCCTGGTTTCTTGTTCATTAACCCCCTATGCCATTTCCCTTCTCCCTACCTTCTTCTATGAGGGTGTTCCCTCACCCAACCATCTACCCCTTCCTGCTTCCTCGTCCTGACATTCCTCTACACTGGGGGGTCTAGCCTTGGCAGGACCAAGAGCTTCTCATCCCGTTGATGCCCAACAAGGCCATCCTCTGCTACATATGTAGCTGGACCTATGCATCAGTCCATGTGTACTCTTTGGGTGGTGGTTTAGTCCCTGGGAGCTCTGGTTGATTGACATTGTTGTTCTTATGAATTTGCAAACCCCTCCAGCTCCTTCAATCCTTTCTCTAACTTCTCCAATGGTGATCCCATTCTCAGTTCAATGGTAGGCTGTGAGCACCCACCTCTGTATTTGTAGGAACTAAGAATATTGTCTGCATCAAGTCAATATCAGAAGAATTTTCCCATTCCATTTCCACCAAGGAAAGCAAAGTGTTTTGTTAGCTCACCCAGAACTTTGTATCTGTTTAAAAATGAAGAGATAGGACAGTAAAGAGGAAAGATCAAATAGACCAGAAGAGGAGTTTTCATCCAAAGACCGCAGTAAAATATCTACCATGCAAGGGCATAACTGTGGGAGTTACAGGTACTTTCACAGAGGGAAAAAAAGGCATTTGGAAGAAACTTAGTCACTTCTTCACCTTGAGAGTTTATGTTCACAGCATCATTTAGAAGATGTATAGTAATGGTTGAATTACTACAATTACAGAATGGCTTCTGAATTGTTTTCCACTGTCTGAGCCTGGTTCTCTCAGGAACTGGTGTTTAAATTGTAGTTAGTGGCACATGCTTAAATGGCAAGATTTAAAAATATACCAGCACATTAAAAATGCCACACCCCCAGTGTACGGGATTGTTGGGGGGAGGGTAGTAATGGGGGGAGGGTGGGGAGGGGAACACCCATAGAGAAGGGGAGGAGGAGGGGTTAGGGGGATGTTGGCCCGGAAACTGGGAAGGGGAATAACAATCGAAATGTAAATAAGAAATACTCAAGTTAATAAAGATGGGGGGGGAGGAAAATACATGAAAACCATAATAAAAAAAATGCCACACAAAAAAGTAAAGATTATGTTGCAAAGAGATAAATATGGCCATCATCAGAAAAACTTCCTCCTGCATTGAATGGGAACAGGTACAGAGACCCACAAAGAGACAATGTAGTGGAAGTGATAGATTCTTCTCCCAGACAATCATGGCCACAGTTTCCTCTCCCTCTCCTCCTCTAAGCTCCCTTGACTCTCTCTCCATCTGTCTCCCTTCATAGAAAAGCAGGCCCCCAAGAGACAACCAAACATGACAAAGAATGTAATACAGTAAGACCAAAAAAAGCTTTTAAATTGAAGAGGGATAGAAAAACCCAATAGGAAGAAAGAGTCCCAGTAGCAGGTAAAAGAGTCAAAGTCCCTTTCCACTATTAGAAGTCCACAAAAACACCACGCTACTAGCTATTACAAATACATAAAGGACCTGGTGCAGACTCATGCAGGCCCTGGGCATGTTGCTTTGATCTCTGTGAGGCTCTTAAGCCCTGTTTTGTTGATTCAATAGCCTACATTTTTCTGGAATCCACCATTCCCTCTGACTCCTATAATCTTCCCTTCTTCTCCTGCAAGGGTTTTCCCCTAACTTCCAAAGGCTGTGGCATGAGGGAAGCCTCAAATCTAGATTCTTTCTCTGCATAGTGTCTGACTCTGCATGTCTACACCTACTCCAGGTTGCTACCAAGTTAAGTCTCTTTTGATGACTGGACAAGATACAGATATATGATGACTATAGCAGAATATCATTATGAATCATTTCTTTGATTTCGATAGTTATGGTAGTTTCTGCCCTAAGTGTCTAGGCTATCCTGTCTCTGGTTCCTAGTCATCAAGGCAGTGTGGATTCTTCATGTGGCATGGGCCACAAGTTAAACCTGATATTGTTTGGTCAGTGCCGCAAGTTCTATGCTATCATTGGTCCATTTCATCTTGGAGGCCAAACAGCTTCTAGGTAGGGTATTATGTGGCTGGGTTGGTGTTCAGGTTTCTCTTTCCTTAAGCTAGAGAGTGCCCACACCAAAGAGACCATACCATGGGGGTTAAGACTTCATGTAGGAGGTCACCATTCACAAACTCAATCTCTCTACATTCAGTGAAATATTTGGATGCTAAACTCAGCAATGTGGCCCCTGAGGTTGTTTTTCAAGAGTTACCCTGTGCCCCGGCAATAGCCTGGGATGTTTAGAGTTCTTCACTGGACCCCCTTAGTAACAATTCAACGAGTACACCTAGTCTGTTAGTTTCACCATTGTAAGCCTACTTCAGATTCCTTATCCTCTATTACTAAGTCATTCCAGGAACTTTGCACCGCACTCAGTTTCCAACCCTCTACCTCATCCTCCCCCTAAATTCAAGCTGTTGTTCCCCTTCACTCAACAATTACTCTCTCTATTCTTCCTCTCACCTAATCTCTCTTTCTCTGGTCTCCACCTGTACCTAATCTACCAGTAAAATCTATTCTAATTCCCCTGTGCAGGAAGAACAATGCATACCCCAAGAACACCCCTCTTTACCTAACCCCTCTGGGTCAGTGGATTATAGCTTGATTACCATTTACATAAGAACTAAAATCCACTTATAAGTGAAGGCATACCCATATTTGTCTTTCTGGCTCTGCATTACCTCATTCAGGATGATTTCTTTTCTAGCAGTTTCCATGTATGTGCAAGTTTCATGGTGTAACTTTTTAACAGCTGAGGAATATCTGAGAATAACTGCATTTTATATTTACATCAACAGTAGCAGCTCAAAATTGGTTGAAAAGTGGTAAATATATTCTTTCTCTTTCCCTAAACACACCAAATATATATTGTCAGCGTCATCATTGAATACAATATTATAAAAATGAGAGTATTCTTTGTACCACTAACTTTGAGAAAGAGTTTATGTTGGTCTGTCTAGCTCTAATTGTGAGGTTTTTCCTTGTCAAGCTAGATTCTCAACGTTCTTAAAAATAGATAAGAAGAAAATGAAAAGCAAACATCTAATAGAATGCACAGAAGCCTTCATTTTCAAAGTCCACAGTATGTGAAATGGGCATGTTATGTTACAGTATGATCTACAATATAAAGTAATATTATAATGATAACAAGCACAAGCAGACTTCTTAAGGGAGATGCTCTGCCTAAATTATTTTATAATACTATTTTAAAATACAAATGCCCAGTGGCTATTTTCCCAAGACAGATTAGAGTCTTTAAGTTGTTTCTCTACATTTTAACTCATTGTGCATTAAGCTTTGACACAGCCTTGCCTGTAATCATCCCTGCTTATTGACTTTACACAGTATATACAAAATCTATACACACAACAATGCATGACACAAAATGCACTCAGCACTTTCTTTTTAAACAACTAAGTGTTCTTGGGGTCTTAGGGTTTGCTACTGAATAAATGGAAATGGAGTTTTTTTGTTCTTGAGCACTCTAAAATGTTTCTTTCTCTTAGAATATAAGGGGATGACAACTTCCTCTTGCATTTGTTTTGCAGCCCAAACTATGCAATTTAGTACATTAGGCTGGAAAGTACAGGGATTCATAATGTGAGAGACTCAGGACAAAAGCAATTGGTGTTGTTTATAATGTATTTCTCAAGTAAATGAAAGAGAAGACCCACAACAAGTTACTGTTACTTTTTTGTGGGTAATGGTGAAAATATCTTTTTGACTTATGGTACAGACACGGGCTTTGATCAGGTATAATGTCATAAAGAAATCCTCAGGAGATGACCAGCAACAACTGCCTTGAGGTGTCTTCTGTTCCGTTTCACCACTTCGCCATCTGGGTAGACATATGAGGATCAGTTCAGCAGATTTTGGAAATGATTATTATAGCAGTTATTCTTCTTAGCAGATAATACATTTTTGCTCTGCCACTCCCACATAAATGTAAAACAGAAATATGTCCAAAGCACTGAGACTAAGAGAGATTATTCAAAATTTCCTCTCCATAGATGAACCCACTGTGGATTGAGTTTTACATACTCCAGTTATAGGATGAAGAACACGTTTTGAAATGTGAGTTCACTGGTGTGGTGTCTAATTCTCTGAGCCACTCCTCCCCCAAATAAATTGCATGTTCTGAAGATAATCATGAATACAAGTAGAACCTCTGATTTTATGTAATAATTAAATTGCCTTCAATGTGTCCTTGAAACATCCAATTAAAGTGGTATCTTTTAGAAGCATAAAAGCAGTTTAGGATTCCAACAGGTTTTCAAAGTTAGAACAGTGTTGAATTTGAATTATTCTTGAGAATATATTATACTTTCTGATATTTCTTCTGTGCGTAGAGTAATTTTATGAGAGTTCTGGTCTCCCCAGGCTCTAAATTTTTGATAGAGTGTGAAGCTTATTGTTACATAGTGTATACACTCGTTCACAGGCAATTAGGAGCTAAACAATTCCTAGTGTTCCCATAAATTTAAGCAGGTCTCAGAGTAGTTATGCATATTGCAAGTCTTAATGTTGAGGTCTTCCTACAGTTCTCACAAAAGGCTTTTGTCATAAGATAAACACTATAATAATAAAAAAGAATATAATAAATGACAACTGTAAACTGTGTTGCATATTTACTCAAGGCTTGGATATATTGAGCATATGGTCTGTTTTGTTTGTTTTTTTTTGTTGTGTTTTTTGTTTTTGTTTTGTTTTGTTTTTGGTCAACCTAAGATAAGAAATAGTCATCTAAGAAAGGAAGGAGCCTCAGTTGATAAAATACTGTCATGAAATCTGGCTGCAGACAAGGTTGTAGGCATCCTTTTAAATAGTGACCATTGTGAGAGGTTCCAGCACATTGTGGGGGCCACAGTATGGTGGTCCTGACTTCTATAAACAAAACAAAATCTAAAAACAAACAAACAACAACCAGACAGAACAAGCCAGGAGGAGCAAGGCAGTGAACAATATTCCTTTAAGGCCTTTGCTTCTACTCCTAACTAAAGGTTCCTGCCCAGTTCGAGTTCCCCTCTTGACCTCCTAAAGGATGAACAGTGATGTGGTAGCATAAGTCAAATAAACTCCTTCCTCCCTAAGTTGCATTTGCTCATGGTGTTTCAAGGAAGCACTAGAAAGCCTGACTATGGTGCTGAGACATGTTTTCTCCAAGAATTTTTCAAGATACTTATGCTATGCAATAGTTCTGAATAGGGAATATTTTTATACTCTTGGCAAGAGATATGTAGCAATATTTAAAAACATTCGGCTGTGAGGATTGGTGTATTGGGTACCACATGGTTAGAATAAAGCATAATAGATTTATTGATGATGATGGAAATGACAGATAGATAGATAGATAGATAGATAGATAGATAGATAGATAGATAGATAGATAGAGTTCCCTTGAACCCTCAGGCCACTCGAAAGCATAGGGAGAGGTTAGATTAACTGCACCTCCTCACATCTTCTTCCTCCCTTCTAAATTCAGTCCCTGGGTCCCATCCCTACCTCTGTAGCAAACTATGTACTGCAGCCTCCCCTTCTTCTCTGTCCCTACCTTAAGCAGGATCATAGACATCTTCCCAATCTTCCTCCCCATACATGCCATTATCTTAGTCCTTATTCCTAGCAAGCATTCCTAGGGAACCCAGACACAAGCAGACCAATAAGCAAGTAGGTCAACAGAACGGGTTGGTTAGCTTCAGATCTCCACACTCTCTCCTTTAACAAAGTCCAATCCATAGGTGCATCTCTAGCTCTAGAGCAGACTCCCTGCTGTCTCATCTCCACACCATTTATTCCCACTTCCAAGGAAATGAACCCCTTATCCTAAGTGTCAGTTCCTAATACCTAGAAACACATTTTGCCCTGATCTTCTAGTGTCATACTTGGCAGAATCTGGAAAGATTTTCCTACCAGAAAAAACACTGCAACCACACGCTCGTGTAAACCAGAGGTAAATCAGAAACCAAGCATGAAAACACCCACTAAACAAGAACAGATATCAGCACCTAGAATTATAGTCAACCTAAACACAGATGCTTAGACACCAGTATAAGGACACAATAAACAACAGCCAGGACAAGATGTTCTCACTAGATCCAACAACAATACTAAAGTAGTCTGCAAGAAATTCAACATAGCTGAGGCACAGGAGAAAACCTTAAAATAACATTTATTTATGTGATGGTGATCCTTAAAAAGAAAAATGAATACATTACTTTTAAAAATTTATGAACTTGAAAATGAACAAGAATAGAAGTAAATGAATAGAACAGTTCAATACCTTAAAATAAAAATAGAATCAATAAAGAAAATACAAAGTAAAAGTAGCCTAGAAATCAAAAATATAGGAACTCAAACAGGAAATCTAAAGGTAAACCTTGCCAACAGGATAGAAAAGGTGCAAGAAAGAATCTCAGGCACTGAGGACAAGATTAAAAAAAAATCCTATGGGGGTTGGGGATTTAGCTCAGTGGTAGAGCACTTGCCTAGCAAGTGCAAGGCCTTGGGTTCGGTCCCCAGCTCCGAAAAAAAAGAAAAAGAAAAAAAAATCCTATGAAAAGATCAAACATAAGAATAACAAAAATATAGGAGGGAAAAGAAACTGGACAAAGACACAAAAATTATTTTCAACAGAATCATTGAAGAAGAATTTACTAACCTAAAGAAAAGGGAGCCTATTAAGGTATAAGAAGCATATAGATTTCTAAACAGTCTGAAATCAGAAAAGAAATTCTGCTCAGTGCACAATAACTAAGACACAAAAACGCAGAACAAAAAAATAATATTAAACACAGGAAGAGGAAAAGGCCAAGAAATATATAAAGCCAGACCTGCTAGAATAATACCAGGCTTCTCAATGGAGGCTCTAAAACCAGATGTGTGTGGATAGACGTGCTACAGACTCTAAGAAACCAAAGATGGCAGCTCAGACTACTGTACTCACCAAAACTTTCAATCACCATAGACGGATAAGGTAAGACATTAGATGATAAAACTAAAGCAGTATCTATCTATAAATCCTGCCCTACAGTCTCCAGGAAGAAAATTTCATCCTGGTGTAGTTAGCAACTCCTGAGTAAACACAAAGAATAAATAATCACAGATCAGAAAATCAAAAGAAGAAGAGAAAAACAAAACAAAAGAAATCAGCCATGAAATAACTAAAAAACAGGAATCAACAACACTGATCTTGATAACTCTCAGCATCTGTGGTCTTAATTCCCCTAAAAAAAGAGACAAACTAACAACATGGCTGTGAAACAGGATCTATCCTTACACTGCATCCAAGAAACAGACCTTAGTATCAAAGATAAACATTGCCTCAGATTAAAAGGATATAAAAAAATATATTCCACACAAACTAACCTAAGAACCAGGTTGCTGTGGCCATTTTAATGTCTGACAAATGCATTTAAAGCCAAAACTGGGGGTGCTGGAGAGATGGCTCAGCGGTTAAGAGCAGTGTTTGTTCTTCCAGAGGTCCTGAGTTCAGTTCCCAGCAATCACATGGTGGGTCGCAACCATCTATAACCAGGTCTGGTGCCCTCTTCTGGCCTGCAGGCGCATACACGCAGGCAGAAAACTGTATGATATATATATATATATATATATATATATATATATATATATATATATACACATAATAAATAAATAAATGTTTTTTTAAAAAAAGAAATTAAAAAAAAAACCAAAACCAACTGGTCAGAAGAGATAGAGAAGGAAACTACATAGTCGGGAAACAAAACAATCCACCAAGAGAACATTACAATTCTTAACATCTAGGAACCAAACACAAGGATTTTAGCTACAGCTAAATCACATATTAACCCTCACACGCTGATAGTGGGAGACACCAATGCCCCACTCTTTCTAAATCACAGGTCATTCAGAGACAAACTTAATAGAGAAATTACTGGAGCTAATTGGCATTGTAAAGAAAATTGATCTAACAAATATTTACAGAACATTTCATCCAAACACAAAAGATAAATTTTCTTTTCAGTAGCTCATGGAATTCTCAATAAAATTGACCACAGGACTTTGACACAAAGAAAATCTCACCACATACCACAAAACTGAATTAATATCCTATATCCTAACCATCATAAGTTAAAGCTGGATATCATCAACTAGAGAATGATACTTTAATAGAAAACAATATTTAAAACTAGTTTTTATTATACCTTGAATATAAAAAATATAGAAAATAAAAGCCATATTATTCATAGAACTTTGATGATAACTTATAAAGTATGTATAGACAAAAGCAAAACTAAAATTCTGAAATAATTGTAATGATAAGAGAATGTTATGTAAACTCTGTTTTTGTAAGTTTTAAAACATATTTAAAATATATATCTAAACATGAGTAGGTATACAGGAAGGTAGATATGATTGTCAATGCCCTGTGTGCTAATTTGGATGAGAATGGACAATGTAGGCTCCTTGTATGTTTGAATGTTTGGTCTACAGTTGGTGGAAGGATGGGAATTGTGGCCTTGTTGGAGGAGGTATATCAATGGAGGAGAGATTTAAAGCAAAATCTCTCTCTCTCTCTTTCTCCCTCCCTCCCACCTTCCCTCCCTCCCTCCCTCCTCATCTCTCTCCTGACTGTGGTAAGTATGCATAATCTCAGCTACTGCTCCAGCACCATGATTCTCTGCCTGTCACCATAGTCCAATGAATGAAAGTCACAGACTAACCCTCTGAAACTATAAATAATCCTCTATTTAAACTCTTACAGTTATCCTTGATACTGGTATTTCTTTAAAACAATAGAACAATAAGTAATACACCCTCAGAATCCAGAGGAGAGGATTGCATCCCCTGGAAAAATTGCAGGCAGTAATGAACCACACAGCATGGATGCCTGGAAGTGAACTCTGTACGTTTGTAAGGAGTGATGATCTGTTTCATCATTAAGAGAAGAAACAAGAAATAAATTATTTATAATTAAAGGTGGAGAGTTTGTTTTGCTTTAAAAAGAGTAAAGCAAATTATAAGTTTGGTACAAAAGAAGAAAACTTTATAATATATATCAGCATGTAAAAATTGTAGAAGAAAAAGAAAAGCAAACGAAAATAGAAGAGCAAAAGATCTAAAATTATCTGCAAGGAACAATGGAGAAATTGTAAAAAAGAATTATGAAGAGATAAGTATTCAGCGCAATGGCAACATGTGCTGACATGACAAAGTGAGCAAGGGAAATTGCCCAAGGACCCACCCTTTGCTGAAGAGCAGAAAAAAAATGGGTGACTGTTGAGAGCAAGAGAATTAATTTCTGTCAGTCATGAGCTGTCACATCGGTAATAGAATCCAAAGTTGTCAACGCTGGGCACATACTTATGATCAAAATCAAATGAGCTCAATAGATTGTATCAATATCTATGTGCAGGTATAACAGATATAACTAGAGAATTTCCTTCTTTTAGTGACTTTTCTAGTGCTGTAAAGACTGACTCACCATAACCAAGCAAATTTATAAAATGCAGCATTTAATTGGGACTTGCCTACTGTTGCAAAGGCTAGTCCATGCCTGGTGGCAGGATGGCGCATATGGTGCTAGAGCAGGAGCCAAAGTCTTGCATGGGATCCATAAACCAGCATCAGGAAGCGAATAAGGCCAGAAGCTGTGTGAGCTTTAGAAACCTCAATGCCTACCCCAGTGATAAACCTTCTCCAACAAGGCCAAACATAATGATCCTTGCTAAAGCGTCTACCAACTGAGGATCAAACAGTCTAATATATGAGTTTATGGGGACCATTCACGTTCAAACCACTACAGCCATGGTTTTGAGAAGTAGGACCAGGGAGGGGCAGTGGTGTGTGTGTGTTTGTGTGTGTGTGTTTGTGTGTGTGTGTGTGTGTGTGTGTGTGTGTGCTCACTCATGTGCACGATTGAAGACAGCAGTGACATAATTTCCGTGGTCATTTATGATGTTCTGAAGTTCTCAAAAAGTTAAACAAATAATAAAGAAAATTTAAAAAAGAAATAGTTATCAATAAACACTGTGTTTCATCCATTAGATTAAGGATAATACTGAGACATTTGTTAAGGACCATTTCTTGCCTATTATTTTGTTAAAAACAAGATGCGATTCACCCTGATAGGAAGCTACTTCTTTTTTGCAGTTAGAGAAACCCAGGGCATTCTGTTTTAAAAAACAAAATGCATAAACATCTCTTCTAATATTTCCATATTTAGGAACATATGCCGTAGTAAAAAAATGAATAATAATGAAATCATTTATCATAGCCTCTGGTTTGCAGAAAATACTTTAAACTTTCTACATTTATACTATAGAACATATATCTTAGCAATCGGAGAAATCCACAATATTTTGCTGAAAGTGAGATCATGTGATTCTTTCTATTTTTCCACAGGATCATTATGGGTGGGTAATGTGTCAAGGAAAGAGGCTCACAGTTCTGAATGTGATAAGGCCAAGAGCAGGCCACACCTGCCGTTCTCATCCAGAGAGTATAGGGAAGTGGACATTGTATGGAAAAATAGATGTCATCCTTCCTGGAAAGCATCCCACATTCATGGCAGCTAGTCATATTCCTCAGGAGTGAGAATTCAGTCACAAAAAGAAAGTATTAGTCAACTAATGAAAACCTCACAGCCCTGACCTCCCTCTCAAGAACCATGCTTACCAACACTATTACATTAGAGATAAGGCATCAACTCAGATCTTCACAGACAGGAATAAACCGTATTTTAAGGAATGACCAAAAATATTCCAATATAGCATATCTCATTTTAAGCAAAGTTCTCATTTAAAGCAGCATCTGAGAAAATGCGTGCACATATGCATCACCTGTATTTAGCCATCAATCTCCACACCCCTTTGTGTGTATTTGCTTAACTGTAGGACATACGTTGTACCTCATAAATAGCAGTTATCCTTCATTGCATACCATTACATAGACCAGCTTGATATTGTTGGCTCTATAATAGAATATAAATAAACTACAACAAATATTTACTAACAGAAATAACAAGGCTGTACAAAATCAAAATCTCAATATGTAACACATTTAATTTATTTTCTGTCTCATGGTTAATAATAGTCTCAAATCATTCCTGCGTTGTGCTCCATAGCTCTCTAAGCACCTTGACTCCTTTGTCGGGTCATTTATCTGCTTCTACTTCTTTAGAATAGGTTTCTGGAGATTTGGTGCTGTATTTGTTCGCTCACTTTTATTTCTCCATGACCCTAATTAGTCTGCTAGTTCTCCATTTCAAAGAACCGGCCACTCTTCCAGTCTACCTGGACAGTCTTATTAGGAAAAGCTTTCATCCATTTGCCCAGTGAGAGATCTGGGTGAATGCTCGATATTGTTTGTACACAATTATTTTCAGTATGTTTGGATATAAAATCCTAATGAGGTTCTCAACCATTTGCTAGTTTATTTTCTCAAGAGCCATCAATCTCCACATCCCTTTGTGTGTATTTGCTCAACTGCAAGACAGATGATGAAGACTTTCTCCAATCCCCACACCCCAAATTCAGCCTTTCATTTACAGAGAACAGGAATAAACCAGGCTCTAAAAGCATGCTGTCAGTACTTCCAGGAGTAATTCAGATGTCAGACCCTGAGTGGATGCTGAGAACTTGGTTTTTCCCAGACTTTTGATTCCCCTTCTATTCTTTAGAGAAACTACTAAATCCTACCTTTGCCTGATTGTTACCTGGAGATGATCCTGCAGGGGAGACAAATTCTTGTGATCTTGTTTGTGGAGTCCTCTGAGTACAAGACCTATCAGAACTCAGACAGAGGACACAGAAATAAGTTGCTGCAGGCACGACTCCAGCCAGAAAGTTGGACACATGCTGCAATACTCTCCGTCCCAGAGGCAAGCCGAAGATGAGAATCTCCTTCCTTTTATACCCTGCCTTTGCTCCTACTGTCCACACACCTGGAAGCCTTTATTAGCACTTCTATCAGAGGGGAAAGAAATCCTTGCTTCGGGTTGATGTTTGGATGTGCTGCATTCGTGTTCCAGACTTCTTTCCTTCTCAGGAAAACCTAGGAGTGGAGTCTCTTTCTGATCACAGTGTAGTGTGCATTGGAGAAAGTCTTCAGAGGGTGACACAACAGATTGTATTGTCTAATTTTCTACTTTGCTGAAGTGTAGACCTCTCAACTGGCTTCTAGATTTCTAATGAAGGAATAGGTCATGTGTTTTCATGAACTATGTGTTGTCAGGAGCAAGGAGACCCTTTAGCTTAAAGTTACCCCATTTTTCTGGGTTACAGCCTTTCTTACAAAATAGTAACTTTTAGTTCATGAAAATCAAATAGTCATACTAACATGGTATGTTGTGTTCTAACACTGCAATGAGTTCAATCATTATTAGTTTTCTCCCTTAGTAGAGCATTGCCTTTTGCAATATTTGTGGTTATTTGTGGAATATGCAAGTTGTGATATTATAGTTTTAATTTTTCATTTCTATTTGTTGTGTCCTTCATTTCTCTTCTTTTTTCAAAGACTATGACATTGAATATAATGTTATGGAGCATTTAAATGTGTTTTCCCAAATATTTCAAGATTTCATTTAAAAATATCAGTTGTGTGCTGTCCATGAATCTCTGCTACCTTATTATTCTACTCCAAGATTAAGAAAACTAAATGTTTGTGGTCATTGTGACTCATTTTTTTTGTTTTGTTTTTTTACCTCAAATCCTATGTGATCTTTATTCCCTGACAAGCTTGTAATTCAACACAAATTTCATCGTCACATGGGATGCTGTTTCAAGAAGTAAAATGATTTTGTAACAGGTGACCAAAACACTGATTTCTTCCACGTCACTCCAGTTGAGAGTATGAGACAGACTTTTAAGGGCAGGAAGATGTGGTGAAAGAGGATCTGAACTTTACATTTCCCTGACTGTCTCCCCCTCAGCACAGCACAGACACCTAGTATACTGAGTGCCTCCGAGGTGCCTACAGTTGCCCATGAACAGAAAACAATCAACAAAGAAGCCAGGGTTGGACACTGTCTTTCTGGAAATATTCCTAAAGGACAAAAGAGAAATGATAATTTAGAGATAATGATCTTCTAAGTTGAACAAGTCCTAAGTGTGCCTGCCACACAGAAGCCACACCATAGCCAGAGGTGGGCTTCTGGACAGTAAAGAGGACTGTGTAGGACAGCTGCACATTAATTATTGTGATTCATGTGTTTTGGAAAATATGTAATGAGTTCTCCATCTGTTCGCATCATCCTACACTTTTATAATTAATTATTTTTCACTGTAGAGTACATTTATGTACTCTAAAGGGTGTTGCCTACACAGACGTCGTTCTCAGGTATTATGCCTTTATTCTAACACTGGATTTGACGTGCCATATTTTGTTTGTAGCTGTCATTTTTCTGCTTATAGGAATTATTGGTCTGTAATGTGTGTTTATTTTGGTTTGGTTTCTTTTTTAATTGCTGTGTGAGGTAAGTTTTCATTGCTACTTACATTCACCTTCTAGTTTAGAATAAACATTGCAATGAAATATTAGTGTTCATGTTCTCTTTACATATATCACACAAAACTGCATATTTTACTTCTTATTCGCTTTGAAAGTTTTATTCCTGTCTCCACATGGTTGGTGTGATAGTTAATCTCCATTCTCAATTTGACTGGATTTAGTATCCTTATTGTAACATTCCTCTGTGTTTGTCTAGGAGAGTGTTTCCAGTTTTTCACTGGAGAGAGAAGACAGACTCCCAATGTGAGAGCATTTGGTCTCTGAGCTGAAGTCCTGGGATGAATAAAATTTAGAAATATAACTCTCTACTTCCTGACTCTGGGTTCAGAATGACCATGCACCTCACATTCCTGTCCCCCATTTGATCACCACCATAAAGAGCTATTACTTCAAGTTGTGTTTTGAAATAAACAACTTCTTCCTTAAGTTGCTTTTGATGGGTAATACTGTCACAACAGAGTGTAGTATAGAGCCTTCTGCTTTTCTATCATCATCTTCATCATCTTCATCATCTTCATCCTCATCCTCATCTTCATCATTTTCTGTGATGTGAAGTCTCATTCTATAAAATCTACTGAAAGCAATAAATAAAACAAATATAGAAAATCACAGCTCATTCTTCTCAGTTTGACCTTTAAAATAAATCGTTGCTTCCACATTTAAGTTGGGTTAGAAACCTGGGGACTACCAAAGCTTTCATCTCCTAGAAAACATTTAAATTTCAAATTGACATTGATCCTTTAAAACACTAAATAGTTTCTAGATAAAATTTTATAGTGCTTTTTCTGATCATTGTTACTCTTACTGTTTGAGTGCTGCAATGTAAGCCTTTTTTTTCTTTCCTCATCAAGTTACAGTGAATTAATTAAAATGAATAATTTATTTGGAAAGTGGTAAAAATCATTAAAACATTTTAAAGAATTTTTTTGAAATTACATATGAATTACCCAGTCATGATTTGTATGCTAGACTACCACTTGTCTGACAAGTACAATGTCCTGGGTTTAGTCATCATAATCACAAACTATTACAAAGGAAAACAAATTTTGAATGAAGTTATGAGGCTTTATAGTCATTGATAATGAACCTGCAGTTGATACAAACACTTCAGCTTAACTCAGAATCTCTTTAGATTGTAAAAGGTAACTTGTTTGTAGTCATGGAGAGCTGAGACTATAAGGTCAAATATTCATAAACTGGGTAGAATTTTACTACCTGTGATGATTTACACTGAGATAGGTAGAATTTGGAATATTTATATATACGAATGATTATTTTGTTTTTCTAGATTTGTAATATAGGTTAATCTCTAAGTTTTTCTTCTGTGTTTTAATGTATTCTCTATTAGTTGGACTTTGTATCTAATAGAAATATGCTATTCCCTTTGTAGCTCACTATGTCAATTCAAATACATAGGTTCTTTTTCTAATGGATTAATTTGGAGAGCTATAAATCTTCCTTGAAGCACTCATTATGTTTCAGCATACAAGTTAAAAGTATTAATTTATTGTGAAACAGTACTCCTACCATGGACTTTCATTGTCTTGCCTTGCAAATTTCTCCGCTCGTGTTTTCTTTATTACTAGAAAAAACATACTAAACAATTGTCTAAAACATTCTTGCACTCGAGAAAGAACTGCTAGCAGTTTGGCACAAGGAGTATTCTGAGTACGGAGAATGTGAATCTCTTCTGTAATTTAAACCGTGATTATCTCATTTAAGAAATGTAAGAATTTTTAATTTAACATACTATTTTTTGGATGGGCAAGCGAAGAACCAAAATCTATGTGTTCAAAATGCCTATAGAAGATATTAGGTCACCCGGCTCTTATAAAGTCTTTAGACATAGACAAAATCACAAAGAAATACAAAGTTGTTACATTATTCTATAAGTAAGGAGTCTGAAGTTTAGAGAATTACATATATATTACATATATAGTTCAAATTTTTGCAGGTTGGCAATTAATGAACAATGTCCATGTGGCATGGTGGGGCATCTTCGGGGTATATTCTGGTATTTCTGGGTCTGTAGGTAGGTCTATTTCTAATTTTCTGAGGAAGCTCCAAATTGATTTCCAGAGTGATTGTACCAGTTTGCAATCTGACCAGCAACCCACGCCAACATGTGATGTCACTTGAGGTTTTGATCTTAGCCATTGTGACTGGAATAAGGTGGAATCTCAGGGTTGTTTTAATTTGCACTTCTCCGATCATTAAAAATTTTGAACATTTCTTTAAGTGATTCTCAGCCACTCAAGATTTCTCTATTGTGAATTCTCAGTTTATTCCTATACCCTACTTTTTGATTGGGTTGTTTGGCTTTTTTGGTGGTAAGTTTCTTGAGTTCTTTATATATTTTTGATATTAACCCTCAATCAGATGTGGGGTTAGTGAAGATTTTTTTCCCAATCTGTAGGATGCCCATTTGTCTTATTGACTATGCCCTTTGCCTTATAGAAGCTTCCCAGTTCCATGAGGTCCCATTTATCAATTCTTGATCTTAGGGCATAAGCCATTGGAGTTTGCTTTAGGAAATTTCTGCCTGTGCCAATGAGTTTAGGCTCTTTCCCACTTCTTCTTCTTCTATTAGATTCAGTGTATCTGGTTTTATGTTGAGGTTTTTGATTCACCTGGATTTGAGCTTTGTGCATGGTGACAATTATGGGTCTATTTTCATTTTTCTACATGCAGACATCCAGTTAGACCAGCACCACTTATTGAAGATGCTTTCATTATATATTTTTGGCTTCTTTGTCAAAGATCAAATGTGCGTAAGTGTGTGGTTTTATTTCTGGTTCTTCAATTCAATTCCCATCATGCCACAGGGGCACATGTTCCACTATGTTCATAGCAGCCCTATTTGGGATAGCCAGAATGGGGAAACAACCCAGATGTCCCACTACAGAAGAATGGATACAGAAAATGTGGTTCATTTACCCAATGGAATACTATTGGACTATTCAACTATTAAGAATGAGGACATCCTCAGTTTTGCAGGCAAATGGATGGAACTAGAAAATGTCATTCTGAGTGAGGTAACTCAGACCCCAAAGGATATGCGAGGTATGTTCTCACTAATAAGTGGATATTAGCCAAAAAATGTACAGAATACCCAAGATACTGTCCACAGAACTTAAAATTTCAACAAGCCAAATGGCACAACTTAGGACACCTCAGTTTCACTTGGGAGGGAGAAGAAAGCAACCACAATGGGGGTGGAGGAAAAGGGGAGGGAAAAGAGATGAGGTTGGGGGAAAGGGGATCATGGTCTGGTATTGGGTTGGGGAAAAGGACTGAAGCCCTAAATGACAGCAGAAAGAATGGAAACAGGAGGCCTTGGGAGGAAGAAAGTTGGGAAGATCCTCCAGAATTTACCAGAGACCTGGGAAGTGAGAGACTCTCAGGACTCAAGGGGGGTTTGAAAGGCCCTACAGTATGGACAGAGAACTTATTGAATCCATCTCCAGCAGAAAGACAGGGCTTCAAGTGAGGGATAGGTTTGCTATCCCACAGCCAAGGCTCTGACCCATAATTCTTCCTGTCTGAAAGAAATGCAGAAATGGAAATAGAGAAGAGTTTGAGGAAAAGAAGGTCCAGCAACAATTCCAAAGTGGGATACAGCTCAAGAAGGGGTCCCAGGACTTAACACCATTACTAAGGCTATGGCGCAATCACAAAAAGGGACTTATCATAACTGCCCTCCAAAAGACTCAACCAGCAGCTGAAAGAATCAGATGCTGATATGTGCACCCAACCAATGAACAGAAGCTGCTGACCCTCTGGTTGAATTAAGGAAAAGCTGGAGGAAGCTAAGCAGGAGGGAAACCTTATAGGAGGACCAGCAGTCTCAATTAACCTGGACCCCTGAGATCTATTAGACACTCGATCACCAGCCAGGCAGCATATACCAGCTGAGATAAGGCCTCCAACACATATACAGCAGAAGACTCCTGGGTGTGGGTTCAGTCAGAGAACTTGCACCTAATCCTCAAGAGTCTGGAGACCCCAGGAAGTTTAGAGGTCTGTTGGGGTGGGTGGGTGGAGACATCCCTGTGGAGACAATGGGAGAGGAAGTGTGGGGGTCAGAGAAGGAGGTACGTACAGGGTGTGGAATCCTCGTTGGGGGGGGCGGTGGACTGGGAGGCGAATAAAATCAGGAGTGTAAAAATAAATACATTTTAAAAAATTTAAAAAAGAACAATGTCCAAAAGATATAAAACAAAACTATTTTGTTATTTTATCTTCTGTCTCATTGTCTAGCTAAGGAGGACAGAGTGGTTGGTTGCTTCAATCTGTGCATGCTAGAATAAGTTATGTTCTACTATAAGGATAAAACTCAATGACTAAGACAACTTATAGAAGACAAGGTTAATCTGGATTTACAGTTTTCAAAGTAACAGGAGTCCCTAATGAGAGTAGAGGCATGATGGCTAGAGCAGGAAGTGAAAGGCCCCATGACTTCTAACATGAGAACATGAACTAGAAACTGTGAGATACCTTCCTTCCAAATGCCATAAACACGGTATGAGAATGCCATATCTTCCAAACAGTATCTATTAATTGGAAACCAACTATTCCAATGCTGAAAGACTTGGGAAGAATTCTCATTCAAATTATCACAGCCCTCATGTGTCTCAATCCCAGATGAAATAACGGATCTCCACCTGTCATTTCTCCAAAGATCTCAACAAGGTAGAACATGAGTTCTACAAAGAACACAAAGATTTCTAACTTCTTTGCTATTGTACATACTCTTCATGGATAACTCTAATATCTTATTTGAGGGATGCAACGTAAGTTAAAAATAAGTATTACTTTTTATTTAACCATTGATATTCTGAAGGCTTTCCAACATCAACTCTTTTGTCCAACAATCAATATACTACTACCCAAAGTGAATTAGTTTTAGTGATCTGACTTCAAGATTGATACTTTAAATATGATATTAATTCTAAAGAAAAACCATATCATTTTTCTACATTATTCGACATGAGGAAAAACATGTTTAAAATGACTTTTTATATTTTATGGTGATCCTATTGATACTTTACAGTGCACATATCACATCATCCTTTTCAGGGGAGTGGAAATCTCCATAGGATAAATCAAATATATTTTAAGAGGTGATTTGAACAGGAATGACCCACATAGACTCATATGTTGAATGTTTGGCCCTTAAGGGAGTGGCATTATTCGGAGGAGTGGCTTTGTTGCAGTTGTGGGACCTTGATGTCTCATTCAATTCTCTCCCTGCTGCCTGAAGATCAAGAGGTAGAAGTCTCAGCTCCTCGAGATCCACATTTGCCTGCACTTGGACATGTCTCCCACCATGGACTGAATCTCTGAAACTGTAAGCCAGCCCCAATTAAGCATTTTCTTTTATAAGAGTTGTCTATTCACAGCAGTAGAAACTCTAAAACTCTGGATGAAACTAAAGCTAACTCTATTGTGAAAAATATTAAGAAATAATATTTTTATGTTAATAATACTTAACATCTTGCTTATTTATGATTAGATTCTGTTTAATTATTCAGCACCAAGCTGACACATTTATCAACAAAATGAAGTCTTATTAAGATCCACAAGTAATCATAACTTTGAATTACCAATATTTCATTAGTTTGTCCTGATTATTATATTTTTTTATCAACTTACAGTCTATACTTTCATATTGGTGTACTGCTAATAGAGACATTTTGTTTAGATGATTTTAGATTTTATTATTGGATATATTATAAGATTTTACCTCATGCAAAATAAATTCATTAATATCACTACCTTTATTGAAATTATCTTGTGTGAGAAAATATTGCCTTGAAAATATTTCTAATTTTCATTATTAACGTTCTTTTTTTATGCCTTAGACCTTACATGTCATCCAAAAGTTCAGGTATGGAAGGTTCAATTCCAGTGCATCAATGTTTAGAAATAAGTTCCTAAGATCTCTGACCTTATTATTGTATAAATTGTTAATAGATTAGTGTCAAATCATTACCTGTGATAGGAACTAGAGAAGTGAAATTCAGGTGAACAGTATGGATGTTTATGGATGTTGGTTTGGGTTCTACATTTTCTCCCTAATTGATTGGTCTCTCCTTGTCTTATGACCTACTAAAATCTGAATTTGCTTTAGTCTGCCATGGTAATTCCACCATGTTTTTCTGATGTCATGCAAAACAAACAAATAAACAACCCCCCAAAACAACAACAACAACAACTATAATAATAATAATAATAATAATAATAATAATAATAATAATAATGGTAAATGTGGGCTGAAATATCTGAAATTTTGAGCCAAAATTAATCCTCATAGTTCTAAGCTCTTTATCCCAGGTGTCTTGCTTTCGTAGTCTGAAGCTAGTAAATTTTCTCGGTAAAATGTAAGCAAACAGTTGTCTGTATAACTCAAAACATCCATGTTTGTCAAGTACTACCATGTTTGTTTTTCTCAATATACTTAAATTTATGCTCCACTTTTTGATTTGCATGATTTTTCCTTGTTCATTTTTCGGCTAATCTTACATCCACGTAACTTTTTCTTATTGTGCTCTTTGCATTAGAGGTATCCATTTTTCTATATTCCTGTGATTAACGAACACATGGTTTTGCTTAAAGAACTTTAATATTTCAAAGAATACGAATTATTTCATTAGATTCTCTTGAATTTCTATCATTTCTTTCCCAGCTAATGGGTAATCAATTTTTTTAAAGAAACAAATACAAATCTTTATTAACTGACTCACATTAGATCATGGAGTATAATGAGCAAGTTTAATCTTAGTTTAACTTGATTATATTTAATCCATGATCGAACATGACCATGAATCAAAATATTGCTTAGGAAAAGCCAATGCTGTATCTGTTTGCTTTGACCTTTTAATTTTAAACATTCCTTTTCTTCTCTCTTATATTTACGGAATCTCCAAGGAATCTTATACTCAGCCTATTTAGAATCATTTTGGGTGACATTTAACTTCCAAACAGAAAGCATTACATTACAGTAGAATAAATGATAACTTTCACAAGCGACATCTCACCTTTGAGAAGAAAATTATAGTAGGCATCAGGTTAGACTTAGTAGAATAGAATGTCTGTGGCTGAGGAAATATCTTAACCTAGAAGTGCTTTAAATTTCATCACTAGTCTCTCATTGATTGTTTGTTTGTTTTTTTTCTTGTTGTTATTTTCCCTTATATTGCCATATCTTATTGCCTCTACTCAGTGATGACCTGGTCAAAAGAGAGAACTCTGAAACATTCTGAAACAGTTTTTTTCTGAAAAATGCCAAGTATCCTGTCCTTTAAGTAATTTCCACACGAATAGTAACAAACATGTATGTGTTGATAAATCTATCATCTAGAAGGAGAAAGAGAATTTAGTAGCAGCAGCAGCAGCTGACAGTTCTGATGTGATAACCTTTATTTTTAATGAACTTACCTAAGAAAGGATGCTGTAGCCTTTAATTCTTACTGTGTAAAGCAGGGTTATGAACATAGTGAGTTTCAACACAGGTAGAAAGTTGTTTAAGTGCCTGGACATGTAGATGCTATATTATATTGATTTCCCCAATGTGGACAACCCAAAATATCCAGATGAAACTAGTACTCTTGAAAAAATGGTCCAGGTTGGACCTCAGTGAATTTCTGTGACCTGTATTTTCCGGGGCTTTTATTTTTTCACAAGGCATAAATCAAAGTTTTGCTGACTCAGAAGCTAGGCTGCTATTCCTACCAATGGAATAGTTTTCAGATACTAACATCTTAAGAATATATATCACTAAAATTCTCTCTGATTTTATGTTAATTTTGGGATAAAGTTTGGTTATGCTAATTAAAATGGAAATCCTAGTGGTAGCTGATGAAGAAGCATCTTTACAACTGAACCTGGCCCTGAGATGGTAAATTTCCTTTCTTTAAAGACTCTTACTACCTCTTGCCTCCTATAGAGTCTGAATGAGAGGCTAATTTGCACAGGACTTTCAGTCAGCATTCCATGGGAACCCTAATCAGCAGGGAACTGGATTATTACAGAGTAAGCAGGAGAAAAGAAAACAGACTATGATGAGATTGAAGGATCAGCTTTCTAATAATCAAATGACTACATACAGATTTCATTTCTAACAGGTACAATTTCTCCTAATTTCCCCTTTCATACAAATTTTTGTCAAGCTCTTTCATTTGCTGACCTTTCAAACTCTATTTTCTACTAAATGCTTCTCCTCTCCTTGAGACTTAGTGTGAATGACTTGCCTGACAGATCATTAAGCCCTAGTTCCGCTGTTCTGCAGACCTCTCAAATAGAGAATTTACCTCACACTGATTCGGTTATTTTATTATCAAGTCAGTCTCCAACAATCCCTTCTCAGAAATTAGGAAGGGGCTACTATAATATGATTCTTTCCCCCGTTTCAGAGCTTCTCACTGGGTTCACATCAAAAGGAATTAGACAAACCTTCCTGTGTGCAGTTTAATGGGAAACAAAGTAACACCTGCAGCTAATACAGTTGTTTCTAAGCCATAATTAACTGTAAGCACGAGGGTAGACAGCAATGCACTCTAATCCAATATACTTATATACTTATTTTGCCATGGCAAAGAGCTGCAAAGTGAAATGGAATTACTCCACCGGGTCCTAGGTACACTGGAGTGTAGGCAAAAGACATTGCAAGTGGGCAGGCACTGTGCATCTAATCCGAATGATCCCCGCTCAGTATCCTCCTGTGCATGACAGGGAGCATCCAGATACACTCATCTCAAGGTCCCTCTCTTCAGCCTGAGCTGAGAAGAGATCATGCTATGAGAGAGGATACTTGTCGCATCCCCATACTCAGTTTGTATACTCTGACAAACCTGCACTTCATTTTCAATGACTGTAAGATTTTATTCTATTCTACTGAAAGGAAAATTATACAGATTTAAGGTTTAAAAATATGAAGTTAAAAGAGTAAGTTTCAAAATTCACAAACTCAGGGCTAAACACTGTGAAAAGCAAGTCCAGGCAGCCCCGCCCTGCCACTAGAACTAACAAACCATAAAAGGAAAGGAATGCAGAACAGACCAGGAGTACTGTATCTGACTCACAGGCCACCTGGCAGGAAGAGATAAGCCCCCAGCCCCTGACATTCAGCACACCCCAAACCTGCCAATGTGTGTAGCTATACCTTATTACCTCATCATGTGAAATAGCCAATCATATGTGAACATGTCTATGTGCCTCGTTTGAATCCACCAATCCCCGTAACTATGCATCTGCTTCCCCAAACCCTATAAAAGCTCCATGCTAGAGCTGCTGGGCGCGCAAGTCCTCCGAAGAGACTGTGTGCCCACAGGTACCTGTGTTTTCCAATAAACCCTCTTGCTGATTGCATCCGAGTGGACTCGGCTCGGTCATTGGGCGCTTGGGACTCCTCCTGAGGGAAAGGTCCTCTCCGGAGGTCTTTCACTACCATAGGTCAGAAATAGTAAACCTTAGTCATGTCCATATTTTCTTATATATGAAGACTTCTGTTACAGTTTCGAAGTGAGTTAGGAAAAAAAGATTATATTCTTGATAACGTCATGAATATTTTGCCTTTTTTGTTTACTACTATATTGGTTTGAAACCCACCTAGCATAAATTAAACCATTTAAAATGATATTAGTTAGAGTACACTCATTATGCTATAGACCCAGCACTTTTGTCTCTATCTAGTTACAAAAATATTTCTAGCATTTCTCAGAAATAGTTGATTGAACAATTTCTACATGCTTTCTCCTCCTCTTAGCTAGAAAAACTCTTAATTTCAATCTAATTTAAGCTTTCAATGGAAGCTTACCTATTATGGATATTTAATATGAATGAAATAACATAATATATATTTTATATTTTAATTTAAATATAATTTTTATTATTTTTTCTCTTCCCTGTCTTCCTTCCAATTCTTCCCGCGCACCCACTGTAGGTGTGGAGAGGACCAGTGTCTAGAGTAAAAGAAGTAACTTACCATGCCTGCCCTAAGTACAAATAGGACTGATGGGCTGTGTATCTGGAGCTAGCCTTGAGGGAATGAAGATTGTGGTAAGCAGTTGGGAAATGGTTAGGAAAAGGAAGAAGAAACTTATCCCACAAAGGATGATTATAAAGAAATATAGTTAGTATCTTTAACTGTATTATATATAAGAAAATATTCCAGAGGTTCATTCATGTAGGAGGATATTTGGCTACTCCATTCCTTTTGATGGTTGTACTGTATCCTACAGTACATACCTACACACTGAGCTATGTATTTTTATTTGAAGAATATACATGAGTTATTTCAACCTTTGTGTTATTACATACTGCATTGTTATGACCACACATTTGGGTTGAATTGTCTGAGCCATTGTTCTCAATTAGTTTGCAAGCATACCTAGGAAAGGAATTTATAGGCCATTTGACAATTTTATTTCTGCTTTTTTTTTTTTGAGATAATACTATGGCTATAACGTTTTTCATTACCTCTAAGTATACACAAGAGTTCAACTTTTTATTCCTTATTAACATTTGGTATTTTCTAAGTTTTTATTGTATATTCCCCAGTGGATATTGAAATAAATGCCACTAGGGCTTTTAATGATAGCCCCATTCCTAGCTTTGTGCTTCTATGCTGAAAATGTATTGGCAGTTAACAAATGTACCTCTATATCAAGTGAGGGGAATACCATATATGGTTGTATTTTTCCTTTATACTAATTAGTGTGTTAGAGCAAATGTTTTTTCTTATGTTGAACAACTTTTTTCGTTTTTGGAGTAAATCCTCCAAAAGCAATAATAAGGTATAATATTTTCAAATGCATTGCTGGATCCAGTTGGATGGCATTTGTTGAGGATTTTACTATCGCTGTAAGAGATATGGCTTGCGACTTCATTACTATTACTTTATTTGGCTTTGTACACTTGTGCAATGCCAGGCTCAGAGAACAGGACAGGCAGATTCTGGAGGCTTTTTTGTTTAATTTGGCATATATTGATAATTTTAATTTTTATTTTTTAAATGTTTGTGTATGTTTAATAATGAGTGTCTTGCATGAGGACAGTGCCTACATAGGCTAGGAGAGGGGAGACATTTACCTGGAGATGGAGTTACAGGTAGTGTTGAGCTGTCTGTTAAGACTACCATAATTGTATTAGAGCATTCTTGAAACACATCAGGCATTTTTATCTGCCTCATATTGGTGTCTTTTTGGTTTGTTTGATTTGGGTATTTTATTTGCTTGTTTTGGTTTGGTATTTGTTGTTGTTGTTTAAAGGTTGGGCAGAATACATCAATGATTCCTGCAGTATTTTTAAATAGTTTTTGATTACTGATTCTACTTATTTGAGTTGTGAGGTCTTTTAAATTCAGTTTTACTGGGATGCATATAACTAGCAGTCTGTCCATTGCATGAAGTTGTATAGATTCTTGGTATGTGGTGGGTAATACATAAATGATTCCTTCTCCTTCTCCTAATTCTTCTTCTCCTTTTCTCTACTTCTCCTTTCCTCTACTCCTCCCTTCCTCTACTCCTCCCCTCCCCCTTCTCCTCTTCTTCTTATTCAATAAGGCTCACTATGTAGCCCAAACTGTCTTGGAACTCATTATGTAGACTAGGTTGCCCTCAAAGACATGGAAATGCTCTTGTCTCTATATCCTGGATTCTGGCATTTAAGGATGAATTCTACCTCACATGGACAGACCCCAGATTATTCATGTAAAACTTTATCTGTTTCGAAGGAGTAATAGTCTTGTGGATATGTTTAATTTATTTGGTTGCATCTTGTCTCCTTCTTTACCAGTATTCTAATCTTTTGGCAATATTTATTTTCAAGCAAATGTTGTTGCTTCACCAAATTTATGCACCTATTTTATGTCATTTGTGTTAATAAGATCTCTTTCTAACCTTTCCTCTACTTTGTGCTTGTTTGCTCTTCTTTAGGTCAATATTTCTTTAATAATTACTGATGTAAATAACTCAAAGACCTATTTATTGGTACCTCATAGGTTTAGAGTAGGACTTGAGCTTTTGAAGAGACTGCTTGGATTTCATACTGTCTATTCTTTGACCTATTAGTTGTTGTGGTAGAAAGTTCCAGTTTTGATAATTGATGTAAAGTTTGTTGGTTGTGTTTTAATTTCTTGTTGTCCCTTTTCTGGAAATACACTATGGATAAATTTAATCTTTTCAAATCTTTTGAGACATGTTTTGCAGACATAGTTTACCACAAATAAACTTTCATTGCAATTAAGAAAATTGTTTTTTCTCTTTCTACTAAGTGTAATAGTTGACATATGTTAAAACAAGGAGTTAAAAAGCAACTGTTCAACTGTATTGATCTATAGTTTAGGATCAATAATTAAAGTTTTTGGGTTCTTCAACTAAGATACCCATTCCTTTCTTTAAATCTCTCACATGTCAAGGATTGGGGGTTTTAATATAGTATATAAAAAATGGTAGCGATTTCTTATATATGAATATATCCACTATGTCTATTTAATAGCTACAATGACTTGTAACAGCTTTTAAAAGCTTAAATATTTTATTTTTATACATCCCTTCTTGCTGTCCTTCAAAATTATGAACTCCTTTTTAATTAATTGTTGTTATATACATATTTTAATAACATATAGATCCAGAAATACAAGATGAATCCAACTCAGCCTGGGCAATTCAACTTGTATGTATTTATTTGGAAAATATTTGGGTAACTATATAAGTGATAGCTGCTTCATAAACACTTCTATAGCCTTCTTGTTTGTTTTCAGTGTGTTATGCATTTTTTATCTCCCTCATTGCTATCCTCTGTAATGTATTGTGATATTTCTAGTCCTCTCTCATCTCTTCATGTGTAGGATTTCTATTATGCAATCATTACTACTTTGGAGATGATGATTATTGTCTTAAATGTGCGATAGCATCAGTTGGCCTGTCTGACTAAACATACAAAATCATTTCTACAAAGTTTTTTGCCTTTCATGAAGTTTTTGTCCCAAATTGAATCCCTATAGATCTATATCTAATCACAGATTTATGATTACTTTTGTACATGTTTCTGTTCTAAAGTATATTGGAAATAATATGTGCTGTTTCAAAACAAACAAATGACAATATTATCTTATATATGACATATGATATACAGTATAATATAATGATAATGCATCTGTATAATATATGAAATGTGTAATATTATATACATATAAAATATATTTTCTATAGCTGTGATTAAGTTTAGAGGGAAATTTTCTTATATTCTTTTGTTTTTCCTTTCTTCTATCATTTTAATAACTTTCTCCAAATATCATCTGCTTCAATTTATCTGAAAGTGCCTTAAATCCTTCTTACTTTTAGGCAAATATAAAATATTTACCATTCAGTTGTTCATAAATGTGATCGCACAGTCTCTGCCATCGTGTCTTATGGAATAAAAGTTATTCTGAGGATTCCATGTGCTAGACAAAAGCATGGCTCGCTTCATACTTTCTTTCTTTCCTTCTTTCCTGCTTTTCTTTTTATTTTTTAATATTTTTCATTTTCTTATTCTTTATTTCACATTTTATCCCCCTCCTGGTCCACCCTACCAGTGATCCACATCTCATTCCAACCCCCCCCCCCAAAACCCTTGTCAACAATGGCTGCCTCCACCTTCAACATCAAACCTTCATGGACTAAAGTAACTATTGCAACATTTGAGCCACCATGACAGCTTGGATTTAACTGGAACGTAGTTTGTATTATATGTAATCATATCTGTGAACTTTAAGAGAAGAAATTCTATATTAGATGAATTCTGATAATTCATTTCAGCATTGTAATTTTTATTTTATCATTCGATTGTCATATGGCATTTGGCTATTTAATCTTCCTCAGCTTAGCTCTCTCTGTTGAAAAATTGGAAGAATAGCAATGCTTACATTAAAGATTCTTTGTTTGGATTATAATTATGGTACAGGCCATGTAAATATCACCTTATATAAAATAAAAGTGCTATGTATATCATACAGCAGCAGCATCTCCCTTGTCTTTTTCCCATTTTATAAACTCTGGAACTCTAAGTATTCTTTTGCTGTGTCTGCCTATATTTGGACTTACGTCATGTATATGGTACCTATCAAAAAAACATTCTAAACAAGCTGGATTATTAACAATTGATTCAACACAGCTTGTATTACCTAAAATATAATCATTTACTTGCACTTTCTATACCAGTTACTGAGACAGAGCCACCAAACCTTCTCATTCAATAGCATACATGATTTTTGTAGACTCTAATCTGTGTTACTCTGACAACAGCTTCATTTCAACTTACAAGAGTTCTTGTCTCCCATATATTCCAGTAATCTTCCATCAGTGCAATTTATTTTGGCTGTATATTTGCTTGTACATTGGTAATCCACTGTGTGAGTTTCCCTTATGACTAAGTATCACAGGTAGGTGAATTAACTGGGCTAAGTCATACAGGGACTGTAGAGCTGACTCAGTAGTTACCAGCATTGACTGCTCTTCCAGAGGTCCTGAGTTCAATTCCCAGCAACCAAGTGGTGGCTCACAGCCTTCTGTAGTGCGATGTGAGCCCTATTCTGGTGTGTCAGAAAAAGAGTTATAGTATAATCTTATACATAAAAGAAGCAATTCTTTTTTAAAAAGGAAGTCAATACAATTATCTTTTCAAAATACTTTATTATTCTATAATATTTTATTATTACATTGATCATACCATCTTTTCCTATCTCTGTCCAACACCCCTGATATCATCCTACCTTTCAACTGCATGTCTTCTTTCTATTAGTAGTAATTTATTGAGGCAACTACTGTGCCCTATATGTGCATGGTACCTGGCCACCCAGTTGAACATGGGTCACGTACTTGATGTCACTCCCCAAAAGAGTGATTCCTTTTCCTTCAGCAGCTAACATCTGTGAACAGTCCATCTAATAGTAGTTGCCTCCACATCCATGCTAGGTTTTCTTTTAGTTTGATATTATGCAGCTCTTACACAAGTAATCATTTTTACATGAATAAAATGACCATGACATGACTAGAGGACAGCATTGATATCACATGTCCCCATTCCCTGGCTCTTATATTCTTCCCACCCTCTCCCCTCATTCATGTGGTTTCCTGAGTCTTAGACGGTGAGATTTTGATATAGATGACTCACTCATTGCTGAGCATTCAGAGTGACTTATGCTTGGCATTTTGAGCAGTTAGAATTCTCCACATTAACAAGCACCAATTGTTAAAGGAAACTCCTCTGACTGAACTTGAGAGCAGCTTGATTCTGGGAGCATATAAATTAAATAATTAGAAGGCAGTTTAGTAGCATGTCTATTTAGAAAAGTAAAAATGTTAGATTCTCACCCTTATGACATATTAACTCCCTTAGTCATGGAATCTTAATGAGGGGTAAAAGTAGCAAGCATGTAATCCTTCCTGTGGAGCAGGCCTCATATCAACAGCAAGCAGTTGGTTATCTCCACATCGATCATGCCACTATTGTATCATTGATCAAACTGTGCCAGCAGATCAGTATTGAACAGCGTAGAGCATTGAGAATGAATGGATGAACTCCTTATGCCTGTTTACCCATAGCCTATAGACTATCTTTTGACATTATGTAAGCTGGCCAGTATGGTGAAAATTTTCTAGTCAGTTTCAGGTGGATTTTTTTAATTTTGTGTCCCAAGTGAGTATTTTCTTCAACAGTATGGTCTTGCTAGTCATGATGTATTGCCAAGAATAGTGTCTATATTTTTAAACAAATCCGTTATCAGTTTTTTATCTTCCAAGAATTTAATATCACTAGATATATGTTCTCTGAATTAAATTTTAACTATGACTTCATCTTCTCATGATAGTCAAAAGCTTCTACATTCTTATTGCAAGTACATATTATCACAGAACTTCAAAGAACATACTATATAAGACAGGACTCGTCTATTCATTTTCATCTTCTAGTTTGCATGCAAATAGGAAATAAATATATCTCAGTATATTACATATTCATTTGATGTTGTTTTCTTGGCTTTCTACTTCAGTGAATGATTTTCATAAATTCATCAATAAAATATAATAAATATGTTCAATTTATTTTATGCAAAAGGGTTCTTTCCAATATCATTTTATTTTTATACCAATGGAACATTGCCTATAAGATAACATTTTTGAGATTTATTTATACCAAATATATCTCTCAGGAAAAGAACATTTACATTTCACAACCAACACAGGATAAATTTTTAGAATTTATGACCGCATTTTAAATACTATCCTATAGTTTTTAAACTATATATTATAATAATTTTATAGAAAAGAAAAAATGCCTCCTATTTCTCATAAAATCCATTCCCCATTCATATCTTTAGCCCTGTAGCAGGAAACTCACTGTGCTCTGCCTTTCCTATTGACTATATCTCCAAAAGATCACAAAGATCTTTCCCCCAACTTTCCTTTCCCCAAGTCATCCCATTTTCCCAGCCTCCAACAACAGCAGGAACTCCCTGGAAAACATGGGAGCTAATCAGAAAAGGAAAACAGGTATACTAACTAAAGACCCACACTACTAGCCGTTTCCTTTCAAATCCAGTCGGCCCATCACATCCCTTGTGCTGCAAAAGAACAGCAGCTGCAGACTTTCAAGCATTATTTTCCATGGATCCCATAGTCTATCCCCTCCTAACTTCTGTATCCTTGCTTGTTAGATTAATCCAAGTCCCTAATTCTTGTAGCTAACCCTTGGAAGCCCACACTTCATGCCTGCTAGAAAAACAGGCAGACTGTCAGCAAACTTTCTCTTCTCTCTGTCTTCCCCAAGATCCAATCCACCGATATCAGACCCAGCCCTACATCAGAACAACTATGTTAACCTTCCCTGCCACCTGTTCTTATTTCCTGTAGATTCCACATATTTTCCTCCTCTAGCCTTCCTCCTCAGACTCACTTAACTCATTGTTTTGTCATAGAACCCAATCCCAGCAGACAATCGCTGTTAACCCAGGGGTTTTTCCCCTCAAGCCAGCTAATAGATGAAAGGTGGACATCTTGATCTGCTCCTGAAATCCAATCTCCCAGCATCACTGCCAGCTCTGTAGCATGAAACTTGCTGTGATCTTCCCTTTCTTTCTGACCCCTGTCTCCAACAGAGCACAAGGACTTTCTTATCTAACCTTTCTTTCAACAAATTAACCCAGTACTCTAGCCAGGGAACACTCTTCCATTGCTCGTGAGAGAGGAAATTTGTACAGCCAATATGAAACTCTATGAAGATTCTTCATAAAACCAGGACTCATCTTCCTCAAGACACAAGTATATTATTTTTGGGCATATACCCGAAGCGTGATCCATCCTATCACAGTGATCCTTGCTCAATCATGTTCACTCTGGTTTTATTCATAATAGCCAGAAAATCGAAACAGCTTACATGTCCTTAAACAAAAAATGGATAAGAAATGTTGTACATTTGCACAAAATGGAATACTTCTCACCTGTTAAAAAAGATACACCATACGTTTTTTCAGGCAAATTGATGGAAATGAGTAGTGATCTGAATGAAATAAACCAGACCCACAAAGATAAATGTGGTATGTATTTGCCTATAAGCAGATATTTGCTGTTATGTGAATCATAGTAAACTTACAATCAAAGAACTGCAACATGTTATAAAGAGAAGGGGTCTAGGTGGGACACGTGGACCTTCTTCTGAATAAGAAACAGGATAGATTTTTCTGGGTAGACTTAGGGCAGCTGGGGACAAGAACAAGTGGAATCAGCTTGGGCAAGATGGGGTGGAGAGACAAAAAGAGTGAGGGGAGATACACTGGAATTGGTGAACATGTGGTGTAACTTTCCTAGTGTAGTGAAAACTCCCTGGAAATGTATGAAGGCAATCCTAATGAGGATTCTTATAACTGAGGAATATAGAGTCTCAACTGACCATCTCTTGTCACTAGGTAAGGCTTTCCATTGAAAGACTGGGTTGGGATTAAATTGAGTTGTTGGACAAAGGGGTCCCACAGAAATTTCCAATTAACTATATTTAAGACAAAGGTTTGCTCTGGGAAAACTGACAATGGGGAGCCATTGCCAAACCTAACACCTAGAGGACTCTTAGAACATGAAGAACTGGAGCTGGTGCCAACATGGAGTCCTTTCACCACGACTTTCTTGTTTTCTTTATTGGATACTTTTATTTACATTTCAAATGTTATTTGCTTTTCCAGTTTCCTGAGCATAAGCCCCTATCCCACCCCCCTTACTCTACAAAGATGTTTTCTTCCCCAACCACATTCCTCCCCCCCGTCATTCCCCTACACTGGGGCATCCAGCCTTGGCAGGAACAAGGGCTTCTCCTTCCATTGGTGCTCTACAAAGCCATCCTCTGCTACATATAGAGCTGGAGCCATGGGTCTGTCCATGTATAGCCTTTGGGTAGTGGTTTAGTCCCTGGGGGCTCTGGTAGGTTGGTATTGTTGTTCTCATGGAATTGCAAGCCCCTTCAGCTCCTTCAATCCCTTCTCTAATTCCTCCAACAGGGACCCTGTCCTCAGTTCAATGGTTTACTGCTAGCATTCGCCTCCACTTTTGACATGCTTTGGCTGTACATCTCAGGAGACAGCTATAACAGAATCCTGTCGGCGTGCACTTCTTAGCTTCATCAATCCCTATTTGCCTCACTATCCCCTCCATATGAATATTTTTGTTCTCCTTTTTAAAAAGAAGTGAAACATCTGCACTTTGGCCATCCTTCTTCTTGAACATCATGTGGTCTGTGGATTGTATCTTGGGTAATTCGAGCTTTTTCAGCTAATATCCATTTATCAGTGAGTGCATACCATGTACATTTTTCTGTGATTGGGTTACATCACTCAGGATGATATTTTCTAGTTCCATCCATTTACCTATGAATTTCATGGAGTCATTGTTTTTGATAGCTGAGTAGTACTCCATTGAGTAGATATACCACATTTTCTGTATCCATTCCTCTGCTGAAGGGCATCCGGGTACTTTCCAGCTTCTGGCTATTATAAATAGGACTGCTATAAACATAGTAGAGCATGTGTCTTTGTTGTATGTTGGGGCATCTTTTGGGTATATGCCCAGGTCAGGTATAGCTTTGCCCTCAGGTAGTGCAGTGACCAATTTTCTGAAGAACCTCCAGACTGATTTCTAGAGTGGTTGTGCCAGTTTGCAATCTAGTCCCTTTGGAATAGAAAGTACTCTTCAGACAACCAGAAAAGAAACATGGTTACCAAACCACCACAAAATCTTTGACCTACAGTCCATCCTGCCTACAAAAGTATGCTAGGGCAATGACTGCACAGAACTTATAAAAATAAGGACCACATCATGAGAGGAAAACCAAGCCTAACACTGCCTGTGTAACCAAGTACTGAAGACTAGATAGCCCAGAGACTTCGGGAAACAGCAAATACCACTGAGCTGGAGGTTTCTCAGAAAATTGGACATTGAACTGCCTGAGGATCCAGCTATACCTCTCTTGGGCATATACCCAAAAGATGCCCCAACATATAAAACAGACAGGTGCTCCACTATGTTCATCGCAGCCTTATTTATAATAGCCAGAAAATGGAAAGAACTCAGATGCCCTTCAACAGAGGAATGGATACAGAAAATGTGGTACATCTACACATTGGAATATGATTCAGCTATCAAAAACAATGACTTTATGAAATTCGTAGGCAAATGGTTGGAACTGGAAAATATCATCCTGAGTGAGGTAACCCAATCACAGAAAAACACACATGGTATGCACTCATTGATAAGTGGCTATTAGCCCAAATGCTTGAATTACCCTAGATGCCTAGAACAAATGAAACTCAAGACAGATGATCAAAATGTGAATGCTTCACTCCTTCTTTAAAAGGGGAACAAGAATACCCTTGGCAGGGAATAGAGAGGCAAAGATTAAAACAGTCACAGAAGGAACACCTATTCAGAGCCTGCCCCACATGTGGCCCATACATATACAGCCATCCAATTAGACAAGATGGATGAAGCAAAGAAGTGCAGGCCAACAGGAGCCAGATGTAGATCGCTCCTGAGAGACACAGCCAGAATATAGCAAATACAAAGGCGAATGCCAGCAGCAAACCACTGAACTAAGAATAGGACCCCCGTTGAAGGAATCAGAGAAAGAACTGGAAGAGCTTGAAGGGGCTCGAGACCCCGAAAGTACAACAATGCCAAGCAACCAGAGCTTCCAGGGACTAAGCCACTACCTAAAGACTATACATGGACTGACCCTGGACTCTAACCTCATAGGTAGCAATGAATATCCTAGTAAGAGCACCAGTGGGAGGGGAAGCCCTGGGTCCTGCTAAGACTGAACCCCCAGGGAACTAGATTGTTGGGGGGAGAGCGGCAATGGGGGGGAGGATGGGGACTGGTACACCCATAAAGAAGGGGAGGGGGAGGGATTAGGGGGATGTTTGCCCGGAAACCAGGAAAGGGAATAACACTCGAAATGTATATAAGAAATACTCAAGTTAATAAAAAAATGTCAAAATAACCCGTGATGATATTCTGCTTTACTCATAGATCATGCATAAAGAGGACTGTGTCTTATTCAGTTATCTTCAGAGAGATTTCTTCTGGCAGCAGAAGAGAACAGATGAAAAGATGACAAACATGTTATGGTGTGAGAGAGTCTAAATGAAAGGCCTCCATCAAATCCCTCCTCTCAGGTCCAGGAATCTTGCAGAAAAGGAGTTAGAAGAGTTGTGGGATTTAGGTCATCAGGAGAGTAAGGCCCTCTGAATCAACTAAGCAGGGCACATGTGAGCTCACAGACTGAAATGGCAAGCACAGAGCATAGATGGGTCTGCATCAGAGCTCTATGTTTAAGTATACCAAGTAGCTCAGGATTTTATAGGCTCCTGACCATGAGAATAAGTGGGTATATAAGTCTTATGCTTGCTCTTGGTACTCTGTTATTCCTGTTAGGTTGATGTATCCAATATCAATGTGATAGATTTTGTTTCAACTTATTATACTTTATTTTGTCATATTTAGTTGTTTTTTTTCTTAGAATCCCATTTTTCTCTAATGAGAAACAGAAAAGGAGTGGATCTGGAGGTGAGGGAGGTGGAGAGAAATTGAGAGGAGTAGAGGGAAGGGAAACTATAATCAGGATATATTATGTGAGAAAAAGTATATGTCCGTTACAGATAATAGTGTTTCTTTTTTGATAGTTGTGTGAAATGTATCTTATGCTAAGAAATTGACCTCTTGTTTCTTACCCTCCTTTTAAAAGAAATTATCTAGTTCTAAACAACTCCAGTCTACATTTTCTCTTAAATGTTCTTCTATTTTCTGTTAAATTCATGTGTGTTGACAGACATCTCTCATTTCAATACTAAGAAGCAGAGACAGTAGCATCACCATCCCAGGCCAGTATGGGCTACTCAGCACAATCTTATCCCAAATAACCACTCCCTACCATGCACACATGCAAAACAATTGTTATTTTTAGCATCACAGCTTATTTTAGTTTATCATTTGAGTATTAAAACATATTTTTGATGTATGAAAACACATTATTCGTGTAGTAGCAATACCCCCACTGGCTAACAGATAAATGCCTATTATACAGGTGACCTCCTGAAGTCCTTCATAAAGGCCTTTGTAAGCAATTTATATGTACTATTTTGCTTCTCAAAACTCAATAGATTTTTACAGTGCTTTTGCCAATCTTGTGTTAAAGCAAGTACTTGTCATCTGAGACAAACAGGAATTTATGGGGGAAAAATTTAATGTTTGTATTCGTGTGTCTACAACGTTGCTTGAAAAAAAAATAGTGAAAGAGTAAATTATCATGGCTCTCCATCATTTCACCCATTCAGAAATATATTCTGGGGTCAGGAAATTATAAACAGCCAAGAATAGAAACTCATCTCCAAACTGCCTTCAGTAGATGCAGCAGAGCCAGGAAAATATTTCAGTGACTTTGGTAATAGGTCAGCAATAATCACCAAATGGAAATGCAGTGATTGAAATAATAGGATGCTCATGAGCGATGGAGCGAGATGGCATACTACATACTAGAGTAGCAGCTGGAGAGACAATGAGAGAAGTGGGTTTTAAATACAAAGTGCTAAAAATTTCCCATACTTAATGATAGTAACCAAGCCACAGTTCAGGAAACTCAGTGCCTACCACAGAGAGAAATACCAACAAAGCTTCAACAGAATAATAACGGTGAACCACAAGAGCTGTTCCCCAAAGTACCCAAAACGGGAGAATAAAGGCATTTATGTAAGCAAATAAATGTGCATTCTTTTCAGAGGAAACCATGCAAAAAAGGAGAAAGAATGGAATGAAATGTTAATATTTTAACGGTAAAAATCCTACCAAAGAGAATTTTATATTCATGGAAAGTTTATAATTCTTTGACATTATTTAAAGAAAGAAACATAAAGATTTGCAATGTTCAGATTACTATTTATATCATAGCAAATTGTAGAAATGCAGTGGCTCAAGAGCATAATTGTATTTTCTTACAATGTGAAACTCAGGACCCTAAATCAATGTTTTTGCAAACCTGCATGCCTTCATACCTGCATGACTTTTGGAAGATGTGATGGAAGTCTGATTGTGTTTGCTTTTGTGCCTCCTGGGTACCAGCTGTGATCCTTGGCTCATGGTATGTTCCTCCCTGTCCAGACCCCGTAGTGCAGTCTTTTCGCCTCTCTGACTTAGCCCAATTAAGTTGTCCTTGGTATAAAACTCAGGGCTCAATGTATTCTATTTTCTATTATCCACACTTGGAAGATTGATAATACTGTTTCTTGACAAAAAACTCATGGCTATCCTAGGTAAGTAAGGCTTATATCAACTCTAGTACAAAAACAATAAAAGTTGTAATATTAAGAAGTAAAACATTGACAAATTGAAAAAGAACAAAAGAAAAAGATTAAGAAGAAAGAAATGAGGTAGAACAGGGAGAAATGAAATAGAATGAGAATGAAAGAGAAAACAAATAATAAAGAAGAAATGGATATAAGGAGGCAACACTGTAGAGGTTCTATGGAATACACACACACACACACACACACACACACACACACACACACACACACGATGACCTGAGCACACCAGTGTTAAAAGTCACATTTTTAGGTTGAACTACAAACATTATAGAAATTAATAGTTGGTTCAGCAAACCTGTTTCTTCTGGGCTTTTGTTTGTTGTTTGTTTTTTTCTCCTTTACTCTTTTCTTACAGCCCAGTCATAATCGCCCTCCCAGTCCACCACCTGACAGTTCCTTATACCATTCCTCCTCCCCATCTCCATGAGAATGTCCCCATCCCCACCCCACCAGACCTCTCCCATCCCTGGGGCCTTAAGTATCTGGAGGGTCATGTGTTTCTTCTCTCAATTAAATATCAAGACTCAGATAAAAGAAAATGACAAAGCAAAGGTAAAAATTAATGCATCATTATACAAGACAGTCATGCAAATGTACTTATATGATTTATATTTAGTATCAAAAACATTCCAAAAGCCAAATTTGAGCTTTCAGTCAAACCTAAATTCCTAGTACTTTGGAGGCAAACCCAGGAGGATGTTGAGGAAAAGATTGGTTTGAGCTATATGTAGTTCAAAGAGCCTGTTCAAAGCACAAATTTAGCACTGGAAAAAGACATAATTCAATCAATAAACTACCTTAATAGATAACTAGCTTAATAGATACGTTTCACGAGAGAATGTACAACTGTACAACCACTGTAACCAATGGTAATCACCTGAGAATGTCAAAGTGCAGCTATATTCAGATACAACCTTACCCCAGCCAGAATGGCCGTTATTAAGACAAAAAAGCACATGTTAATGGAGAGCTAGAAAAAAGAAAAACCTTATATAATACTGGCATATGTGTGTGTGTGTGTGTGTGTGTGTGTGTGTGTGTGTGTGTGTGCGCAAACTGAAAGATCCCCAAAGAGAGACCCTTACTCAAGTCTTGGAAAATCGCGGACCCCAGACACGGAGAGATCATTTTGCATGTAATAAGCAAAGGCGAGGTTTATTACTGAGATCTATTACGGGGATCTCTGGGTCGACATGTATCCCACGCAGGAGACAAAGGTGTCGACCCCAAAGCTCAAAAGTCAGGGGTTTATATAGGGAAGGCTAGGGGGTTTGGCGCGGTTACACACAATTGGCTAATTTCTGGCGTGGCTATAAGTGATTGGCTCATTTAAACATGGCAGTGAGATTATAGCACAGCAGGAGAGTACGTATTGACTGGAGAGTACAGGATTTTAGAAGCTAGGGGTGTATCAGGGTTTGAAGGACATCTGGTGAAGGGTGGCGCAGATATTCCTGGTTGTTGCCGCCACGGAGAGCTCCTAGGCAGCACCCCACGAGCAAACTTGAGCCTCGGGACCACAGGTAAGACCAACTTTTCTCCTGCAAGAGACCTGCATGGTGAACTCAGGACACACAGAGCCAAAATTCCTCTAGGACTGAGCACTTCCATTTGTGGGAATCCCAAACCCGCGGATCCCGGCCCACAGCAGCTCTCTGCACCCAGACCCCGTGGGAGAGAGACCACACCGCCTGGTCAGGTGGGCACCCTTGAGGCTGCAGAGTGGAAGAGACCACCAACACTGCCCAACCCTGCCCACATCCCCGGCCCAAGAGGAAACTATATACAGCCTCTGGGGTCCCGTAGAGGAGGGCCCAAGAGCAGCAGGACCTCTGCGCCTGAGACACCGCCATAACCTGAAGGGAGCTACCGGATAAACAGTTCTCTGCACCCAAATCCCGTGGGAGAGAGAGCTAAACCTTCAGAGAGGCAGACACGCCTGGGAAACCAGAAGAGATGGCACTCTGCACACATCTCTGATGCCAGAGGAAAACACCCCACAAGCAAACTTGAGCCTCGGGACCACAGGAAAGACCAACTTTTCTGCTGCAAGTGAGCTGCCTGGTGAACTCCAGAAACAGGCCCACAGGAACAGCTGAAGACCTGTAGATAGGAAAAACTGCACGCCCGAAAGCAGAACACTCTGTCCCCATAACTGGCTGAAAGAAAAAAGGAAAACAGGTCTACAGCACTCCTGACACACAGGCTTATAGGACAGTCTAACCACTGTCATAAATAGCAGAACAAAGTAACACTAGAGATAATCTGATGGTGAGAGGCAAGCACAGGAATCCAAGCAACAGAAACCAAGACTACATGGCATCATCGGAGCCCAATTCTCCCATCAAAACAAACATGGAATATCCAAACACACCAGAAAAGCAAGATCTAGTCTCAAAATCATATTTGATCATGATGCTGGAGGACTTCAAGAAAGACATGAAGAACTCACTTAGAGAACAAGTAGAAACATACAGAGAGGAATCGCAAAAATTCCTGAAAGAATTCCAGGAAAACCCAATCAAACAGTTGAAGGAATTAAAAATGGAAATAGAAGGAATCAAGAAAGAACACATGGAAACAACCCTGGATATAGAAAAACAAAAGAAGAGACAAGGAGCTGTAGATACGAGCTTCACCAACAGAATACAAGAGATGGAAGAGAGAAACTCAGGAGCAGAAGATTCCATAGAAATCATTGACTCAACTGTCAAAGATAATGTAAAGTGGAAAAAGCTACTGGTCCAAAACATACAGGAAATCCAGGACTCAATGAGAAGATCAAACCTAAGGATAATAGGTATAGAAGAGAGTGAAGACTCCCAGCTCAAAGGACCAGTAAATATCTTCAACAAAATCATAGAAGAAAACTTCCCTAACCTAAAAAAAGAGATACCCATAGGCATAAAAGAAGCCTACAGAACTCCAAATAGATTGGACCAGAAAAGAAACACATCCCGTCACATAATAGTCAAAACACCAAACGCACAAAATAAAGAAAGAATATTAAAAGCAGTAAGAGAAAAAGGTCAAGTAACATAAAAAGACAGACCTATCAGAATCACACCAGACTTTTCGCCAGAAACTATGAAAACCAGAATATCCAGGACAGATGTCATACAGACCCTAAGAGAACACAAATGCCAGCCCAGGTTACTGTATCCTGCAAAATTCTCAATTAACATTGATGGAGAAACCAAGATATTCCATGACAAAACCAAATTTACACAATATCTTTCTACAAATCCAGCACTACAAAGGATAATAAATGGTAAAGCCCAACATAAGGAGGCAAGCTATACCCTAGAAAAAGCAAGAAACTAATCACCTTGGCAACAAAACAAAGAGAAGAAAAGCAAACAAACATAATCTCACATCCAAATATGAATATAATAGGAAGCAATAATCACTATTCCTTAATATCTCTCAACATCAATGATCTCAACTCACCAATAAAAAGACATAGATTAACAAACTGGATACACAACGAGGACCCTGCATTCTGCTGCCTACAGGAAACACACCTCAGAGACAAAGACAGACACTACCTCAGAGTGAAAGGCTGGAAAATAATTTTCCAACATAATGGTCGGAACAAGCAAGCTGGAGTAGCCATTCTAATATCAAATAAAATCAATTTTCAACTAAAAGTCATCAAAAGAAATAAGGAAGGACACTTCATTTTCATCAAAGGAAAAATCCACCAAGATGAACTCTCAATCCTAAATATCTATGCCCCAAATACAAGGGCACCTACATACATAAAAGAAACCTACTAAAGCTCAAAACAAATATTGCACCTCACACAATAATAGTAGGAGATTTCAACACCCCACTCTCATCAATGGACAGATCATGGAAACAGAAATTAAACAGAGACGTATACAGACTAAGAGAAGTCATGAGCCAAATGGACTTAACAGATATTTATAGAGCATTCTATCCTAAAGCAAAAGGATATACCTTCTTCTCAGCTCCTCATGGTACTTTCTCCGAAATTGACCATATAATTGGTCAAAAAACGGGCCTCAACAGGTACAGAAAGATAGAAATAATCCCAGGCGTGCTATCGGACCACCACGGCCGAAAACTGGTCTTCAATAACAATAAGAGAAGAATGCCCACATATAGGTGGAAATTGAACAATGCTCTACTCAAAGATAACCTGGTCAAGAAAGAAATAAAGAAAGAAATTAAAGACTTTTTAGAATTTAACGAAAATGAAGGTACAATATACCCAAACTTATAGGACACAATGAAAGCTGTGCTAAGAGGAAAACTCATAGCTCTGAGTGCCTGCAGAAAGAAACAGGAAAGAGCATATGTCAGCAGCTTGACAGCACACCTAAAAGCTCTAGAACAAAAAGAAGCAAATACACCCAGGAGGAGTAGAAGGCAGGAAATAATCAAACTCAGAGCTGAAATCGACCAAGTAGAAACAAAAAGGACCATGGAAAGAATCCACAGAACCAAAAGTTGGTTCTTTGAGAAAATCAACAAGATAGATAAACCCTTATCCAGAATAACGAGAGGACACAGAGAGTGTGTCCAAATTAACAAAATCAGAAATGAAAAGGGAGACATAACTACTGATTCAGAGGAAATTCAAAAAATCATCAGATCTTACTATAAAAGCCTATATTCAACAAAACTTGAAAATCTGCAGGAAATGGACAATTTCCTAGACAGATACCAGGTACTGAAGTTAAATCAGGAACAGATAAACCAGTTAAACAACCCCATAACTCCTAAGGAAATAGACGCAGTCATTAAAGGTCTCCCAACCAAAAAGAGCCCAGGTCCAGACGGGTTTAGAGCAGAATTCTATCAGACCTTCATAGAAGACTTCATACCAATACTATCCAAACTATTCCACAAGATTGAAACAGATGGAGCACTACCGAATTCCTTCTACGAAGCCACAATTACTCGTATACCTAAACCACACAAAGACCCAACAAAGAAAGAGAACTTCAGACCAATTTCCCTTATGAATATCGACGCAAAAATACTCAATAAAATTCTGGCAAACCGAATACAAGAGCACATCAAAACAATCATCCAACATGATCAAGTAGGCTTCATCCCAGGCATGCAGGGATGGTTTAATATACGGAAAACCATCAACGTGATTCATTATATAAACAAACTGAAAGATCAAAACCACATGATCATTTCATTAGATGCTGAGAAAGCATTTGACAAAATTCAACACCCCTTCATGATAAAAGTCCTAGAAAGAATAGGAATTCAAGGCCCATACCTAAACATAATAAAAGCCATATACAGCAAACCAGTTGCTAACATTAAACTAAATGGAGAGAAACTTGAAGCAATCCCACTAAAATCAGGGACTAGACAAGGCTGCCCACTCTCTCCCTACTTATTCAATATAGTTCTTGAAGTTCTAGCCAGAGCAATCAGACAACAAAAGGAGGTCAAGGGGATCCAGATCAGAAAAGAAGAAGTCAAAATATCACTATTTGCAGATGATATGATAGTATATTTAAGTGATCCCAAAAGTTCCACCAGAGAACTACTAAAGCTGATAAACAACTTCAGCAAAGTGGCTGGGTATAAAATTAACTCAAATAAATCAGTAGCCTTCCTCTACACAAAAGAGAAACAAGCCGAGAAAGAAATTAGGGAAACGACACCCTTCATAATAGACCCAAATAATATAAAGTACCTCGGTGTGACTTTAACCAAGCAAGTAAAAGATCTGTACAATAAGAACTTCAAGACACTGAAGAAAGAAATTGAAGAAGACCTCAGAAGATAGAAAGATCTCCCATGCTCATGGATTGGCAGGATTAATATAGTAAAAATGGCCATTTTACCAAAAGCGATCTACAGATTCAATGCAATCCCCATCAAAATGTCAATCCAATTCTTCAAAGAGTTGGACAGAACAATTTGCAAATTCATCAGGAATAACAAAAAACCCAGGATAGCTAAAACTATCCTCAACAATAAAAGGACTTAAGGGGGAATCACTATTCCTGAACTCAAGCAGTATTACAGAGCAATAGTGATAAAAACTGCATGGTATTGGTACAGAGACAGACAGATAGACCAATGGAACAGAATTGAAGACCCAGAAATGAACCCACACACCTATGGGCACTTGATTTTTGACAAAGGAGCCAAAACCATCCAATGGAAAAAAGATAGCATTTTCAGCAAATGGTGCTGGTTCAACTGGAGGTCAACATGTAGAAGAATGCAGAACGATCCATGCTTATCACCCTGTACAAAGCTTAAGTCCAAGTGGATCAAGGACCTCCACATCAAACCAGATACACTCAAACTAATAGAAGAAAAACTAGGGGAACTTCTGGAACACATGGGCACTGGAAAAAATTTCCTGAACAAAACACCAATGGCTTATGCTCTAAGATCAAGAATCGACAAATGGGATCTCATAAAACTGCAAAGCTTCTGTAAGGCAAAGGACACTGTGGTTAGGACAAAACGGCAACCAACAGATTGGGAAAAGATCTTTACCAATCCTACAACAGATAGAGGGCTTATATCCAAAATATACAAAGAACTCAAGAAGTTAGACCGCAGGGAGACAAATAACCCTATTAAAAAACGGGGTTCAGAGCTAAACAAAGAATTCACAGCTGAGGAATGCCGAATGGCTGAGAAACACCTAAAGAAATGTGCAACATCTTTAGTCATAAGGGAAATGCAAATCAAAACAACCCTGAGATTTCACCTCACACCCGTGAGAATGGCTAAGATCAAAAACTCAGGTGACAGCAGATGCTGGCGAGGATGTGGAGAAAGAGGAACACTCCTCCATTTTTGGTGGGATTGCAGACTGGTACAACCATTCTGGAAATCAGTCTGGAGGTTCCTCAGAAATTTGGAAATTGAACTGCCTGAGGATCCAGCTCTACCTCTCTTGGGCATATACCCAAAAGATGCCCCAACATATAAAAAATACACGTGCTCCACTATGTTCATTGCAGCCTTATTTATAATAGCTAGAAGCTGGAAAGAACTCAGATGCCCTTCAACAGAGGAATGGATACAGAAAATGTGTTACATCTACACAATGGAATATTACTCAGCTATCAAAAACAATGACTTTATGAAATTCGTATCCAAATGTTTGGAACTGGAAAATATCATCCTGCGTGAGGTAACCCAATCACAGAAAAACACACATGGTATGCACTCATTGATAAGTGGCTATTAGCCCAAATGCTTGAATTACCCTAGATGCCTAGAACAAATGAAACTCAAGATGGATGATCAAAATGTGAATGCTTCACTCCTTCTTTAAAAGGGGAACAAGAATACCCTTGGCAGGGAATAGAGAGGCAAAGGTTAAAACAGAGACAGAAGGAACACCCATTCAGAGCCTGCCCCACACTGTGGCCCATACATATACAGCCATCCAATTAGACAAGGTGGATGAAGCAAAGTAGTGCAGGCCGACAGGAGCTGGATGTAGATCGCTCCTGAGAGACACAGCCAGAATACAGCAAACACAGTGGCGAATGCCAGCAGCAAACCGCTGAACTGAGAATAGGACCCCTGTTGAAAGAATCAGAGAAAGAACCAGAAGACCTTGAAGGGGCTCGAGACCCCATATGTACAACCATGCCAAGCAACCAGACCTTCCAGGGACTAAGCCACTACCTAAAGACTATACATGGACTGACCCTGGACTCTAACCTCATAGGTAGCAATGAATATCCTAGTAAGAGCACCAGTGGAAGGGGAAGCCCTGGGTCCTGCTAAGACTGAACCCCCAGTGAACTAGATTGTTGGGGGGAGGGCGGCAATGGAGGGAGGATGGGGAGGGGAGCACCCATAAAGAAGGGGAGGAGGGGGGGGAATCTTTGCCCGGAAACCGGGAAAGGGAATAACACTGGAAATGTATACAGGAAATACTCAAGTTAATAATAATAAAAAAAGAAGGACATCTGGTTAAGGTGTGACTATGAGTAAGCTGGGGGAGGTGCCCTTCTGCCAGATGGTTAGACTCAGTCCTGATAACTCGGGCTGGTTCCTGCATTCCTTTTCTTTATCTTTATGGTGTTTTAGTTCTAGCGGCAGGGCAGGGCTGCCTGGACTTGCTTTTCAGTGTTTAGCCCTGAGTCTGAATTTTGAAACCTATTCTTTTAACTTCATATTTTTAAACCTTAAATCTGTATAATTTTCCTTTCACAAACTATTCCACCTACACTAGAAATACTCATATGCATACTCAGATTGAATGCAACACCAACACTGTTTACAACAGTCAAGTTATAGGACCAGCTGTGAAGCCCCTAACAGAGTAATAGGTAAAAAATAGAAGAAAGAAAAAAGGAAAGAAAGGAAGAAAGAAAGAAAAAAGGAAGAAAGTAAGAAAGAAAGAAAGTCAAATATACCTACATAATAGAGCATCACTCAGCCATAAAGAAAGAAAAATATGATTTCCCTTTCAGGAAAACGGATGGAGCTGCAAACAATAGTGATAAACAACATAAACGAACCTAATGAGGACAAATATCATCTATTGCATGTCATATCTCAAACCTGATAAACCAAATAAAACCATGGGGAAAGGACAGGAGGGTGATGACAGGGTAACGACAAAGAATGTGACCCAAACACACCATGTAAGAGAATAAAATGTTGATGATGAAGCCTATTATTTTTGCCAATTAATATAAACTCTTAAATTGGGGGGATCATTAATTTGAGTACAGGAAAAATGAGTTTGCTCCAAGACAGGTTATAAGCATTAGTGTTAAGCTAAGATTTCAGTGCTGTGATCTCCAAAAATTGTGTTGAAATTCACTAGTCATGATATTAAAAAGTGAAAAGTTCAAGAGGTAATTGGGTTTTAAGGCCGCCATCTTCATAAATGAGCAAATACCTCAATTATTAGGTGAGTGATTTTCTTTTCTTGACAGTACGTTTCTTATCCAAGTAAAATATAATTTTCTGTCTCTGTCTTCTCTGTCTATGCATCTGTGTGTGCATTTTGTCTCTCTTTGTCTCACTCTGTCTCTGTCTCTTTCTGTCTCTCTCCCTGTCTCCTCCCCACCCCAGGTGTATGTACTCTTTGGCTCTTCCTGTCTCTGTCTTTCTTTATTTCTGTTTCTCTATTTCTCTGTCTTTCTTTCTCTTCTTTTTGCTTTTTTTTAATTTTTATTTTATTTTGTACTTACTAACTTTATATCTCACTCACTGCATCCCTCCTGGTCACCCCTCTCACAATCCTGCCCCACCTCTCCATCCCTTTTCCCCTGAGCAGGTAGGTCCCATCTGGGTACCCCTCCATCTTGGAACTTCCAGTCTCTGAGAGGCTAGGTGCTTCCTCTCCCACTGAGGTGAGACAAGGCAACCCAGCTTGAAGATTATGTGCAACATATAGGCAACAACTTTTGAGATAGTCCCTGCTCCAGTTGTTCACGACCTACAAGCTGCACATCTGCTGGGAGGCTACAATGGAATACTATTCAGCTATTAAAAACCAAGACATCATGAATTTTGCAGGCAAATGATTGGAACTTGAGAATATCATCCTGAATGAAGTAACCACAGTCCCCAAAGGACAAACATGGTGCGTACTCACTTATAAGTGGATATTATGCATAAAACACAGGTACCGTGCTACACCCTACTGACTCAATGAAGCTAGACCAAAGGAAAACTCAAGCAAGGAATCAGGAATCTCATTTAGAAAAAGAAATAAAATAATGATAAGAGGGAGACAGAGAGAAAGAGTTAGGAGAGAGAGAGGAGATGGGAAGGGGAATGTGTTGTTCATGATCAGGTGTGGGGAAGAACAGAAGAGACAGCTAGATGACCATGAAAATAATGGGAATCTGTACCTGACAAAATGAGGTGGTAGGGTGCGCCTCCAGGATAAGACAGAGACCTGAGATAAGGGGAGTGCCTAAGAATCAAAGGGGGTGATCTTAGCTGTGACTCACAACACTGGGTTATGGAACCTGAGGAGGCTACTTCCTGTAGCCAGGCAGGGACCACAGTAGAGCTATAGAGTCACCAATCCACCCCTAAACTTTCTTTTCTCTTATCCCGAACCCCCTTTCCCTCTTCTATATTCTACCACATGATGATGTAAAGAAGTTCTTGCAAGATTCTGGTCATTTAAATTTTGGACATTCTAACTACTTGAACTGTGAAAAATTACATTTGTTTTCATCAAAAAATGCCCATCTTTAGGCTCTTAATTGTACTAAAATTGCATGGGGATGATTACAAAATACAAAAAAAACATGGTGATTCAAACCTATGATGCATTAGAAAGTAATTGCATCACATAAATTAGGTATTTGCAACTAAAGCATGCATAATTTTAAATATTCAAAAAATGCTAATGTAAGATATGTTGATTAATTAATTTACCTCATTAGATTTCTATGAATTTTACAAGATTATGAAGCACTCAGAAGATGCATAGTAGATCATATGAGCAAAAGAGGAATATACCTAATTAAAACGTAACTCTGTAAGCATATGTATAAGGTTTATGGACTGGAGAGATGGCTCAGCCATTAAAAGGCTAGGCTCACAACCAAATATATAAGTATAAGGTTTACTCTAAGCCCATATACTGATTACACTATATTCCTTGATAAACTTGCCTTTTTTTGTACTATAAGCTAAAGTTTTGAAAATCAAAAACACTTAAATAAGGCTGCTGTGTAGATGACATATTCTAGTCACCCCCTGGCTTCTCTAATCTGGGAATAGTTTCATATGATGGTCAAAATATGCAAAATAAAGGCTCTGTCTTAAATTGCATCTTATTCATTCACAGAAGAATGGATCATCATTGCTTCTAAATGAGATATAAGTGCAGATTACTCTATTCTACAGATCAACAAAATGCTGGGGAACTGATACTTACTAAAATACAAAGTACAGTATATTATCGGGGTCCGAATCAATGTATGATTCACTATAAAGGAACAATTTTATTACCACTATACATAATATTTGCATAGATTCTCTTAAACATGAATTTATACTTTTAAATATAAACAATGATATAATATATTATGTATTTAAATATTATATACCATGCAAACAAAAACAGAATCATTGGACATAAATGTTCAATTAATATTAATTAAAAATAATTACCTCAATTGCCAGTGCTTAAGAAACTGTGTTCTTCTTGGGTTTTGTAATCATTAAATACTTTTAGTAGATACTTTTATAATATTATATTTAAGACTACAGACCTAACCAATATTACTATAAGTAAGATCTAAGTCAACACAGTCTTATCTAAATAAGTCTTGATCCTCCTACTAAGTGCCAATCTTTGAATAAGCTATATGCTGTACAAATGTTTCTTCTAGCATCACGACTGGCCAGATCCCTGTGGTACTCGTGCTTGTGTGTTATCACTGTTTACTGTGGGCTTAATTTATGATAACAAAAATAGCTCAAGGTCATTCTTAATATGGTATTACAAAAACATTATATTGCCTTTCCTTCTTAAGTTAGTTACTGGAAGTTACTCAAATGTGATACCCAGGAACTAAGGCCCTCGACACACCAGCTTCTAGGGAACTGAATCTCTTCAGCGACCTCCCAATTGCATTGTGACTGGACTTTCTCCTGTAGGCAAAAAGCCGACTTCTCAACTGCTTCTTAATCTCATGAGTTGTGAGGCTGAGGTTCCCAGCAGCTCGAACCCATAGACACTGTAAGATAATGAATGTTTCTTGTTTGAAGTTTCTGTATTTTGATTTTTGGAAAAAAAAACATTAATTACCTTCCATGAATAGTCAAAAAGAAACTCATCCTTAAATTTGGTTTTCATGTGATTAAGATATCAAGAACTTCACGTGAATAACACAAGCACCTAATCATGAAAGAAATAGGATAAGCCATGCAACAAATATAACTCTACTCTTTTATAAGAGTACATATGACTTATAAAGAGAGGGAAACATGAAAATTAAAATTATCAGCATCAAGGATAACTAAAAATAATGCTCTTTGCATATTATAATAGAATTGATGACTATATCTCTGTTACAGGCTAGGATGTATCACTCAGTAAGAAACAAGGAGACACATTTAATACATATTTAATGAACTGCCACTCTTTCCCCAAAACTACAATAAAGGGATTGAAATCTATCTTCCTTGTTTTGTAGATTAAAGGAGAAATGAAATGCAAGAGAGAATAAAAGGTGAGAGCACCCTTATCCACAACTTCAACAGCACCAAAAATCTAAGAATCCATGTCTGTGTGAGGTATAAAAAAATTCCAGACTTTTCTGGTGGCTACCCCCAGTTCATGGAGGGCCCCATGGCTCCAGCTGCATATGTAGCAGAGGATTGCCCTACCTGGTATCCTCTGGGATGAGGAGAGGAGGCCCTTGGTCCTATGAAGGATCGATGGCCCAGCGTAGGGCAATGCTAGGACATTGAGGTGGTGGTAGGTGGGTGGATGGGGGAGCACCCTCATAGAAGCAGGGGGATGGGGAAAGGATAGGGGTGTTGTGGAGCAGAAAATGGGAAGGGGGATACAATTTTAAATGTAAATAAATAAAATAACCAATTTTTAAAAAACCAGAAAACTACAAAGTAACCAATTCTGTGCTGAATTGGTTAAAGGTTCAGCTTTAAGTAAGTTTGGTTTGCTTTGTGGCCAAAGTCCTAAGGCATATACATATTTCACCATATATTCAAGCACTATCTGTGTAGATGAGCTGTGCACGCATAAAAAATTTAACTCAATTGAATTACTAGTTAATAATGGATAACTGTGCAAGAAAAAACTAACAGTGAAGTAAGTTAGCAAGCTTGGGGTAACAATATACTAAACTTAGAACTTCATAAGAATTGTAGGAGGAAAAAAAGGACAAGTTGGAAACAGAAGATTCAATTCTCCAATCTAATTTAATGAACACTAAAATTTTAAGGTTACGAGGAATAAAAATCATTTCACTGCAGTACCCAGTCAACTTTCAGAAGTACCAACTGAAGAGGACAATTACCTCTGGTGGACTCGGCTATCCCAGGCCTGACTACTGCCGCTCATAAATGGTGTATCAAATATATTTCACATTTCCTTTCCATGTTTGTACTGCATTTATTTTAACAGCCCTCATTTGTCTATGAGTTGTGGCTAGGTACTATTATGGAGAAAGCTATTTCTGCACTGTCTAGTCCTTAGCACCCGTGGAGCTGTCACAACTTGGATTTTGAGACTGAAGACTCTGTATTTTGTTTTCTTCTTATTGCTTGTTTAATGAGAAATTTGTGTGCAAGTGCGTGTGTGCATATGTCTGCTGTGAATACACACGTGAGTACAGGTGCCGGCACCCTCTTTCCTATGTTCTTAGCTGTTCTTTGAGAGTTCGTATTTAACTCATTTGCATTTTAAACCTAACTTAAGACGTTGCATTGCTTTGCATATTGGTAAAACCGCAGTAAAGGAAAGCATGGAATATTCTGATTTGAAAAATGTTTGAGAGGAATGTAACTTAAGTGTTTTCTTAACTATAATCAATATTCACAGGTACTCACATATGTACACACGCACATAGACACACATGTTTGCACACACAATTTTTATTTACTCTCAATAGCTCGAGTTACGGAAATTTTTATGCACCAAAAACTTAATAGCTGTTTGCCACCCACCCCATTTCTTAAATGGTATAACTTTAATTTAATGTTATTTATTATTTTAAAGTGTGGAGACACTAAATATCAAAAAATATTTACTAAAATTATAAACTTATACAAGAGGCAGAAATCACATTCATATTTCCTCAATTTAAACCATCAAGGATTCCTCAGAACCACTTGACAAAACTAAATAAATTGCAATTGATTTTAATTAAAATATAATTACACCATTTGTCTGTTTTTGTCTCTCACCTCTCCATCACACGCATTATTCCCCATTCTTTTTCAAACCCATGGCTTCTTATTCTTTAACTATTATTTTGTATATGTACATAAATATGCTAATATATATGAAACCAGCTGAGGCCACTGAGCATTGTTTATATTGTATAATTTTTTTTAGGGCTGACCACTTGAGACTGGATACTTTTAAAAAATGATATTCAGAAGGAACTTCTGTTGGTTTGCCTTGCCCCCAACTTTGGTGTGTTGATTTTTGTTTTATATTTCACATATATTTGTTTTGTCATATATACTGTCTCCTAAAAGCCTGTAGCTTTCTTTTTTTTTTTTTTATTAACTTGAGTATTTCTTATATACATTTCAAGTGTTATTCCCTTTCCCGGTTTCCGGGCAAACATCCCCCTCCCCCCTCCCCTTCCCTATGGGTGTTCCCCTCCCAACCCTCCCCCCATTGCCGCCCTCCCCCCAACAGTCTAGTTCACTGGGGGTTCAGTCTTAGCAGGACCCAGGGCTTCCCCTTCCACTGGTGCTCTTACTAGGATATTCATTGCTATCTATGAGGTCAGAGTGCAGGGTCAGTCCATGTATAGTCTTTAGGTATTGGCTTAGTTCCTGGAAGCTCTGGTTGCTTGGCATTGTTGTACATATGGGGTCTCGAGCCCCTTCAAGCTCTTCCAGTTCTTTCTCTGATTCCTTCAACGGGGGTCCTATTCTCAGTTCAGTGGTTTGCTGCTGGCATTCGCCTCTGTATTTGCTGTATTCTGGCTGTGTCTCTCAGGAGCGATCTACATCCGGCTCCTGTCGGTCTGCACTTCTTTGCTTCATCCATCTTGTCTAATTGGGTGGCTGTATATGTATGGGCCACATGTGGGGCAGGCTCTGAATGGGTGTTCCTTCAGTCTCTGTTTTAATCTTTGCCTCTCTCTTCCCTGCCAAGGGTAGCTTTCTAATGAGAGACAGAGTCATCCAATGGGAGAGGAGAGGAGGAGGAACTGGGAGTAATAATGGGAGGGGACACTTTAATCAGGATTTAATAATTTTATTAAAAATATAATATATATAAGTAAATAGAACCATAGCCAGGACACGATTAAGTTAGTAGTTAAAGAAATCATAAATTAAACAGTCCTGAGGAATCAATAATGTGTCTAAGCAGCCAGTTTGGTGGCTATCCTCATGTCTTCTCCATATTAGGCTCTCCTCATGTGAGGACTTAAATAGCCCAAATTCCCCGGGTTCCTGCCTGTCCTCTTGATACACCAACCCTCCCCTCTTTCCATGGAAAAGCATTCATATGCCTATTGTGCATTCTAAGAGATACGAGACCTGGACAAGATGGCTGGTCGATCCTTTCCAGTCCTCAGTTTGACACTGGACCAATGAAATGGCTCCCAGGTTAAGTCTATTGTCACCAATTCTGATGACAGGTGTTCCTCCCTGGGGACCCACAGGGTGGAAGGAGAGAAACAACTCCTGCTAATGGTCCTTACACCTCCACATGCTTGCACACCACACCTTCTGATCTCCACAGAATTGCATGCCTGCCCTACACATACACAAATAGTTTTTAAATGAATTAATTTTATTCCTCCAAAAAGAACATAAGCTGAAATCTTATCTTAGTGCTAGTGTGAAATATAGTATTTCAATGCTCTGGACTGAGCCCACAATATACATAAATATAAATAAAACCAATTTTCGCATGGGTCCTCTAGCAACTTGTGGCATGTCAGGAAGTTTCACAATTTTTATAAACTATATCACTCTGTTGTAGATGCAAGAGAGAATTTCAAAGTTTGTTTACTTTAGAAAACTTTTTATTTATTTAACTGATTTGCAACACTATAGTGGATTTTTATTTCGTGTTGTACATTTCTAATTGGGTATATGGGAGAATTATATGCATATGTTTCTAAAGCTGCAAATGAAGTCCAGAAGAGATGGCCAGACCCCTGCAGTGGAAATCCAGGAACTTGGGAGACACAGAAGACAGATGATGGGAACTGACCTGGGTCCTCAGTACATGTTATTCACTCCTGAGCGATCCCTCCTGCCTTTAAGATTTTTATTTCCATGTTTTGGCTCATTGTATAGTAAGGGAGAAATATGGCATCATATTAAAAATCACTTTATTTTAATAAAAAAGTATAAATGACATAATAGAAAGTCACTACAACAGATTAATCTCCAGAGAAACTGATAATGAAGTCAGAGTGTTAGCTCACATCTGGAATCTCAACACTAAGAAGGTAGAAGGAAGATAGCCAGAATGTGGAGGCTTACCTGGACTAAGTACAGAAACACTTGTCTCAAAGTAGCTATACACGTTTTATATATTGTCAATTTTTAATACCCAGTTAATTCAGAAAATTACTCCCAGAAAATAGAGCAATATTCAGGGACTCAGTTTACAGTGCACACATTTTCCTTCCAATGATTTTGTAGTAATGTGCGGGAAAATTCAATTCAAAGTCACAAAATAGTCCTTAAAATATGTTATAGGTAGTTTATGCCATTTCTAATTTTAGAATTCTATATGTTAACACAATAAATTCAACCAATGTTGCTAAATTCACTATTTCTTCCAAAGGATAATTTCTCTGCAAGGTTAAGAGCATCATAGAAGAATCAAACGCATAGCTCAGAAGATATGAAAAATGAATTTACATCTTTATTTTAATCTTCAATAGTTCCCTATTAGATGGTGCCTACCACTTTAGAATAAAGGACCATTGATATGATTTTGATGACTTTTTGCAATGTAGGCTTCTGACATGATCTCTTCTGTGTTGTAGAATGTGTGTATTGTAGTTGTTGCTGTTATTTTTTTTCCAGAAAAAGACAAGAGTAAGTGGTAATTAGAGGCTCCACTTAAACAACATTTCCCCAAAATTATATTTCCAAGGAAATTAGGCTTTGGCTCCAAACCCATAAAAATTCAACATCATACAGCATAAAGTGTACCCAATCTTAATCAATGTAAATTACACTGGGGAAAACGATGTGCGTATGAAACCAACATCCATCCAATTTTTTCAAAGAGGTTCTGTTTGAACCAATCCTTAAAGCCATAACTTAATGAATGAAATTCCCAGGCACATTTTAGATGAAAAGTTGAATCATCTATTAGCATTCTGGGCTTTATGTTTATTTAATTGGATGGGAAACGTACTATTTTCATTTCTTCTGCCCTTGGAAGACTGTATGGATATTGCTTCCTCTACTTGTGAATGTGTTTTTAAATTATAAGAAAAGTATGAACCCATAATTTGTGCTAGTTTTTTTTTCTTAAATTCACTGTGGTCAGAGTAAAAAAAAATGTCAATACAATAAAATGTAACCTTGGTCAATGTTGCAGCCAGCCTTTTTCAGGATATAGCAATTGATTTTCATCCTGGTATTATCAATCATGTTTCAGTCCTAGTTAGTACTAATTACCTGGTTTTGCTAGGACTTTTATTGCCTGAACGAAAAATGAAACTTAAATGTCATATTTGAGGTGCAGTATTATAAGCTGAAATAGGTCTATCTTCATCTGTGGTACTCAATCTAATAGTTATCTTAAACAGAGTGAAAATTCTCTTGCACCTAATGAATAGCCTGTGACTGAAAGGTGCTTTCTAAGCATTTTAGCAGAATCTTTGAAACGATGTTCCCACAGTGATCAGAAAAGCACAGGATCCTGTTATTCTATTGATTTTCTCCACATCAGGTTCATCCTAAACATGGGGGTCTCTTCAGCACTCAGGAGGTGTTCATGCAAATGTCTTGTTCATTCGTTAATAATGGTCTACAGTTTCCTTCGCATATGCCAATCTAATTAAAGTTTCTACAGAAAATGAAAGTGACATATGTAGCAGAGCATAGAGGTGTTTACATAGCAGTTTTCAGGTGTCTAACAACACTGATTAAGGTGCTAAATTGTTTACTCATACAGCAGGAAAGCTCAGCTTAATGTCAGGTAACGATGGAAGCTTTGTTCAAATTACTGTTATGGGAGTTGAGTATCACTCAATAATGAGTGATGGAATAAACAACTAAAACAGCCCAGCTGCAAATTCAACAACTCCATTATCCCATCCAATGTCAGGGTTGACTAAATCATAATGCAATTTCTACAAGAAAGGAGTCATTCAAGGAACCATCCATTAAAAGTGGATGCTTTTACCTTTCCTCATTTACTGGGAAAACAGAGCTTTCTTTTAGAAGGTGGTTTATGTTTTTTTTTAAATAAAAAGAATGTTCCCCTGGATAAATCCTTAGGAGGCTGAAGAATGTCACTCCTGCAGGCTGACCTCTAACTTCTATACATTTCACCCTGGCACAGAGCCATTTCTGCACATAAAATGACCACAGTTAAAATAAACTTATGTGGGAATGCTTCTTTGTGATGTCTTGCTGCTTTCATGAGTATGGGCTTATTTGCCTTCCTGTTTCACCCAAACTTCATTATATTCAACCAAATGCATAAAATATAGAACACCTTGGCTAACAGTAAAATGATTATAAAAGTGAATTTTTTTTATTTCAAAACGTAAGAGATTAGGAACATTCATGCTATAAGAACCCCAGAACACATGACAGGTAACATATAGGTTCAAAAAAAGAATTATAGGTGACAAGAATAAGTCTGTATAGCCACATACTAAGAAAGAATAAGCAAGCAAGAACACCGGAACACTGGGGAGAGTATATTGTCGTATTACTAAGCCAATTAATATCTCTCTCTCTCTCTCTCTCTCTCTCTCTCTCTCTCTCTCTCTCTCTCTTTCTCTCTCTCCTGTAATGTGTTAGCAAAAAAATCTTTGATGCCACTTGCTTTCTTTCAGTTATAGCAAAAATATACCTGGGATAAGAAAACATTATAGATTTATGATCTAAATAATGCCTCTGGCCCTCATATCTTCTTTAATTTTAATTAATGCTACCAGATTTGAGTACTCATTTGAAGTTATTTGAAACTTTATATAAAAAGAGTAAATCATGCTGTGATAGGCAGAGCTTAGAAAAAACGGAAGTAAAACATACTCTTTTTTTTTTTTTGAGCTGGGGACCGAACCTAGGGCCTTGCACTTGCTAGGCAAGCGCTCTACCACTGAGCTAAATCTTCAACCCCGTAAAACATACTCTTAAATGCATCATTTATGTTGATGTTATCTGAACTTGCCTCATACACTACCAAGGCTAAATAAGTAAATTAATAAAACTAACTAGAGAAGAAGTGTCTATTTAAACAGGGATGGTATGTGATCCTGTAAATAACATAATATAAATGATATCCTGTTTTAATAGTGTAGACTAATGAAAAGATCTTGCATAATACATCAATATTCATCATTTTCACAATCCTTCACTTCATCAATCAACAACTATTTATTTCTTTTTCTCTTGATTTATTCTTTTCAGAAAAATCAGGCTCACTAGTTTGCTTTTTGTAGATACAAAGTAACATAAGCTCATGCCTACAGCTCCTGAGCTGGGAAGATGATTAGCACAGACATGAGGAGTGCTGCTACTTGCAGTGTGACCTCCCCGAAATGAGGGATAGGAGAAAGCTTTCATCATGTGAATAGCAAGCCAAATGCATAAGACAATGTTTTATACAATGCTTTTGCGTCAGTTTAAGGAAATATACATACACACACACACACACACATACACACACACACACACACACACACACACACACAGTGTGAAGTGGGCAAATTTCAATAGCCTTGTTCTTAACTCTCTTGTTACATCATTTCTCTTTGCTCTTCATCAAAATTCACAGGCATTCCTCTAGTCATCCAGATGCCTTTGACACAGTCTCTGAGGGAAAAGTAACTTTGATAATCAAGGTTAAGAATATCTAAAGTCTGAGAGGCGTCTTAAGAAAAGGCCGTGGAGAAACTGCTCTTTGTTTAGCTGTGCAGTTTCTCTTACCCTCATCTCTGTCTCCTTGGGTTACCAGGTAATCAGTTATTCTGTATCTGCTCTTTCTCTCCTACGGGTAATAGCATGGTTCTTGTAATTTTTTTCTCAAAAAAAAGGAAATACATATATAGAAAGGAGACTCACAGCCTGCCCCCAGCACACCAAAGTTACATGTATTTCAGCAAAGTGTTTGTGTTCTCTGAAGTGCTGTCTGTTGCCCTGCGAGCTTCTCAAGACAGTCAAGCATGAAGATATCTTGACTGGCACCTGCCCAAAGTTACCTTTAATGGGCATCTTGTGTTCAGATGCCTGAACTGCACAAAAAAGATGTATAATTTCTCCAAAAGCTTTCTCAGCACATATTTTGTCTATTTCCTTTGTGTGTTGCTTGATAAAAAATCAGTTTAGGATGAAAATATAAAATGGAAGAAGAAACAATAAAAATATAGAGCAAATATGCAGATGGGAAAGTTTGTATAAATATATACTTGAGATTGTCCCAAGCTTGGCATTTTAAGTAGGAAATCTTTTTAATAGCCTGTTAGGGACAACAGTTATTCCGAGGGAGTTGTTTTAAAAAGCAGGTTAACCTAAATTCCAATAAGCTCTGATTGAATAGAAATAAGAGTAAGCAAACTGACCTTTAAGAAAATTGTTTTACATCCATTATAGGTTTCTTGGGGTAAATATTTTACCTTTAAACTGAAAGCCCAAAGAATAACTTCATTTCCTTGGAATAAAATCTGTTTGCCTCTGCAACTATTGGAGCTATAAAAGTTTTATCATGGAGAATTTGACTAAAACTACCATTTAAAGACACTAATTTATGACACAGGTTTTTCATGTATGCCTAAAATTATTATGCAGTTATATAAAATGACATACATGTAATAATTGTGATGTGTTCAATTTAAAACATTTATTTATTGTGTGTGTATGTGTTTGTATATTTGGTTTGTTGGGGCATGTATAACTATAAATAGGACCTTGTCTCTTTATGTACATAGGGCAGAAAAGAAGATAAGATATTCTCTATAAATTCCCACATTATTCAATTGAGAAAATACTTTTTAAATTGAAGCAGGAACCCGGAGGTCTTTGGTTAACCCACTCATCAAGCTTCATTAATCCTGTTTCTTGGCCTTTCCCTTCTCCAAGCACTTGAAGTAAAAGCACATTGAGACCAATTCCATATTTTGGATCCAAAATCAGGTTCCCAGGTTACAAACTCTTTTGCCCACTAAGGCATCCTGCCATTAGATACTGTTCCCTCTTTTTATATTCCTTTAGATTGCAACATTTCCATAACACGTATGTGAATTGCATCAACTTTGACATTCAGATAGATACTCAGTTTTATATGATTGTCTATCAACATTGACCCTTTATTCCTTTGCATTTCAATTATATGAGCACTTACTCTTTCTGCCATATTTTGATTGGCTTCCTCTCTGGGCAGTTATTCTCCCAGGTTATGTGCATTCACTTTACCACAGAGTTCACTGATTCTCATATGACTCTCATTATTAGACATGGCCTTCCTTGTTGATTGTGTGTTTTTAAAATAATATTTCTACCACCATCAATATTGTCCCAGTTCTTGCCTCTGTAGTGATCTGTTGCCTAATCACTGCTCACTTCATTGTTGTCATTTACTATTTGAATCTTTGCTCAACTTTCTTGAAGACACTGTGATTTCTCACCATCACTTACATAACCTTAAAAGCAGTTTGCGTTTGCAAGTGTAAACTTCTTCAAAAAAACACCTTATTTCCCTGTACATATTGCATCCAGAATTTCTGCACTCCAAGATGATTTCTACAAATCTTGTACACTCACATTAAAAAATATATATAATTTCATAGCAGACCTTTTATCATGTAGGTATGACTCCTTCTCTGCCTAGAAAATAATTTGAATTTTTCAGATAATTCAAGTTATCAGATAAACCAAATTATAGGGTCTCAAATTACATATTTCTTAGCTGCAAGGTAATTCCTAATAAAAAATATTTACAATCTAGTTCAATAAAACACTTTTGGAGTGTTTATGACTCAGACTCCGGTGTAAATGAAAGTGAGAAGAATCTGCTTTTCAACCAGGCATTTCCTACAATTCATTTATTGTTTTACAGAACTACCTGTAATGCGGGATCTTGGTAACATATTGAATGTAAGGGACAAGAAAAACATCGGCAGAAAAACAGATTTAATTTATTAGCACAAAATAATTAATAACCAGAGCAGAGGCTTCATTTTCCTGAAGCAGTGACATGGGTCTGTGATCAACATGAGTGCCAGAAAAGGAGTTTCATCCTGTGGAGTAGCACTTGAGTCAAATCCAAAGGGGTTGGTTACCTCAGTGATATTCATGTCACTATTATCTAGGAAGAGTATTTTATAATGAAACAATTTATATACATTTTCCAAGTATTCCTCCAGAGCTGAAGGTCTGAAGGGTTAGCTCTGGAGTGACTGTGCTAGAAAAAGAATTTAAGATAAAGTAAACTGATTTCTATGAACAATGAAAACTAGGTTTTCCCTTGCTATATGTTGGAGCATATTTTGGGTATATTCCCAGGAGAGGTATAGCTGGATCCCCATCTAGAACTATTTCTAATTATTTGAGGAACCACCAGACTGATTTCCAGAGTGGTTGTACCAGCTTGCAATCCCGCCAGCAATGGAGAAGTGTTCTTTTTCCACATCTTCCCTGCATCTGCTGTCACCTGGGTTTTTGCTCTTATTGACTGGTAGAATCTCAAGATTGTTTTGATTTGCATTTCCCTGATGACTAAGGATGTTGAACATTTCTTTAAGTGCTTCTCGAGCATTCAATATTCCTCAGTTTGATTATTTTCTGCTGTTTACTCATCTTTTTGTGTATTTGCTTCTTTTTGTTCTAAAGCTTTCAGGTGTGCTGTCAAGCTGCTAGTATATGCTCTCTCCAGTTTCTTTATGGAAGCACTCAGAGCTATGCGTTTTTCTCTTAGCACTGCTTTTATTCTGTCTCATAAGTTTGGGTATGTTGTGCCTTCATTTTCATTAAATTCTATTAAGTCTTCAATTTCTTTCTTTATTTCTTCCTTAACCAATTTATCGAGTGGATCATTGTTCAGCTTTCAAGTGAATGTGGGCTTTCGGTTGTTTTTGTTGTTATTGAAGATCCGCCTTAGTTTGTGGTGATCTGATAGGATGCATGGGATTATTTCAAACTTCTTGTATCTGTTGAGATCTGTTTTTATGGTCAATTTTAGAGAAGGTACCACGAGATGCTGAGAAGGTATATTCTTTGTATTAGGATGAAATGTTCTATAGATATATTTTAAATCCATTGGTTGTACCTCAATTTTAATAGAGTTATTTGGTTCTCTGTAACCTAACTTCTTGAGTTCTTGATGTTGCTCAACAGAGATATGAATGCAGAAAATGTGGTACATTTACACAATGAAGTACTACTCGGCTATTAAAAACAATGATTTCATGAAATTCTCAGGCAAATGGAAGAAACTAGAAACTCTCATCCTGAGTGAGGAAACCCAATTACAAAAGAATACACACGACACGTACACACTGGTAAATGGATATTAGCCAAAAAGAACCTTGGATACTCACGATACAACTCACAGACCATATGAAACCCAAGAAAGAAAATCACACCAAAGTGTGGATGCTACACTCCTACTCAGAAGGGGGAAGAAAATAAGGTAGAGGTAGAGGGAAAGAGGGAGATGAGAGGGAGAGGGGAGAGGGAGGAGTAAAGGGGTACTGGTTCAGTTATGGGAGGAGATGGGGGAGAAGGACAGAGGATTATGAAATTGAACAGAGGTGTGTAGCAGTGGGGGAGGGGGAACTGTGGTTAGTCACTATAAAGTCTCAGAGGCCAGGGACCCAAGAGTTTCCCAGGATCCAATAGAGGACTTTAGCTGAAATACCCAACAAAAGGGAGATACAACCTGCAGAGACTATATCCTGTGGATAGGCACAGCCCCCCCCCCAGTTGAGAGATGGGGCCACCTACCTACCTCAAAAATATTAATCCAGATTTCTTCCTATCAAAAGGAAATACAGTGACAAAAAGTGGAGCAGAGACTGAAGGAAAAGCCATCCAGACACTGCCCCACAAGGAATCCATCCCATCTGCAGACAACAAACACAGAGTTTGCTGCTGGTGCCAAAAATAGCTTGTTGACAGGAGCCTTGTATAGCTGTCCCCTGAGAGGCTCTACCAAAACCTGACCAATACAGATGCGGAATACACAGCCAACCACTGGACTGAAAGCAGAGACCCAATGGAACACTTGGCAAGGACTGAAGTTGCTGAAGAGGTTGGCAATCCCATAGGAAGAACAGCGATATCAACCAACCAGACCACCCAGAGCTCCCAGAGACTAAACCACCAACCAGAATACACATGGACGGACCCAGGGCTCCAGCAGGACATGTTGCAGATGATTGCCTTATTGGACATCAGTGGGATGGGAGACCCTTGATCCTGAGGAGGCTTAATGACCCAGGGTTGGGTAGTGCTAGGGCGCTGAGGTAGGAGTGGATGAGCGGGTAGGGCAGCACCCTCATAGAGGCAGGGGGACGGAGCACGAGAGGATGGGGGAGTTGTGGAGGATAAACCCGGAAAGGGGATAAAATTTGAAATGTAAATAAATAAACTAACAAATAATAAAAGAAACTTAGTGTTTTCTTCATCAATATATTTTTTTTCAAGGTTCGTTCAGTTGGGACACAAAAGGATCTGGAGATGGAAGAAAGATGGTCTAACAGAGGTGGTTCTTTTGAATTTAGAAATGAATTCTTTCTCTCTTTTTGTAAATTGTGTGTATGTGTGTGTGTGTGTGTGTGTGTGTGTGTGTGTGGTCTCAAGGGATCAAACTAACTTCCTCAGGCTTGATGGTAGGCACCTTAACTCATGGAGCCATTTCACTAGCCCTCAGGAATGGAACTGATTTCTAAGGCTTATCTGTCCGTATTAATTTTCAAATTTATGTATGTATGTATGTATGTATGTATGTATGTATGTATGCATGCATGCATGCATGCATGCATGTATGTATGTATGTATGTATGTATGTATGTATGTATGTATTTTTACACTCCAGATTTTATTCTACTCCTGGTCCACCCCTGAGAGTTCCACATCCCATTACTCCTACCTGCCCCCCTCCCACATCTCCACAAAGATGTCCCCACCACTCCCACCCCACCAGACTTCTAAACTTTCTGGGGCCTCCAGTCTCTTTCGGATTAGGCGTATATTCGCTGACCGAGCTCAGACCCAGTAGTCTTCTGCTGTATATGTGTTGGAGGCCTCATCTCAGCTGGGATATGCTGCCTGGTTGGTAATCCAGTGTCTAAGAGATCTCAGGTGTCAACGTAAATTGAGACCTTCTACAGGGTCGCCCTTTTCCTTGGCTTCCTCCAGCTTTTCCCTAATTCAATCAGAGGGGTCAGGAGCTTCTGTTGGTTGGTTGGGTGCACATATCTGCATCTGACTCTTTCAGCTGCCTGTTGGGTCTTTAGGGGAGCAGTCATGTAGGTCCCTTTTTGTGAGCACCCCATAGCTTCATTTAAAAAAAATTTCCATAGGTATGTATATAATCAATATATAAAGATAGATCTTGAGAACATTCCATTCAACACATCTGCATAGCATTTTATGATGGTCAGGGAGAACCTTAAGTGATAGTTCTTTTTCTTTTTTCTTTTTTCCATCTTTATTAACTTGGGTATTTCTTATTTACATTTCGATTGTTATTCCCTTTCCCGGTTTCTAGGCCAACATCCCCCTAACCCTTTCCCCTCCCCTTCTCTATAGGTGTTCCCCTCCCCATCCTGCCCCCATTACTGCCCTCCCCACAACAATCATGTTCACTGGGGGTCCAGTCTTAGCAGGACCCAGGGCTTCCCCTTCCACTGGTGCTTTTACTATGCTATTCATTGCTACCTATGAGGTCAGAGTCCAGGGTCAGTCCATGTATAGTCTTTAGGTAGTGGCTTAGTCCCTGGAAGCTCTGGTTGCTTGGCATTGTTGTACTTTTGGGGTCTCGAGCCCCTTCAAGATCTTCCAGTCCTTTCTCTGATTCCTTCAACGGGGGTCCTATTCTCAGTTCAGTGGTTTGCTGCTGGCATTCGCCTCTGTATTTGCTGTATTCTGGCTGTGTCTCTCAGGAGAGATCTTATTGAATATGCTAGTGGTTTTATTTTTGGTTTGTATACTCTTACATGGTTAAGAGCTTTAGCTGTTTTTTGCTTTTTACTGGCCTTTATCAACATTGAGACTGGCTCAGTTAAAAGGAATGAAATGAATTGCACTCATATTCAAATATATATATATTATATATATATATTTCCACACCCTTACACCCATAAGCCATGCCCATGCCCCTAACTCTCACCTTCTGGTCTGTATTCACCTCCCAGCTCTTCCTCCTTTTGCTTTCATGTTGTATGCATGCCATGACCATCCCCAACCCCAGAATACCTGTCCTATTCTGGTTTCCTGATCTATACTCTCCCACACAAATTTATATGTACATTTATTCACATTAAAATTTAGGTCTCACATATCGAGAATATGTGTTATTTGTCTGAGTCTATCTTATTTAACTTAATATGTGTTTCGTTTAATTCAATTCCCACATAGACTGTGTTTTCATTCTCCTTTATAGCTAAATTGATTTTCTTTTTGTGTGTGCAGTATCGTTTCTTTCTCTGCTTATCTGTTTGTGAACATCTAAACTGGTTCCAATTTTAGCTAAGGTGTCTAGAGCAGTGCTAAACATAGATCTGCAAAAGCCTCTGTCAGGACATGACCTCCACTGTCTGTGTAACCAAGAGTATCATAGCATAAGAAACCTATATAATTGGTTTTTAAATTTTTATTGTTCTTGAATATTTTATGTATTTACATTTCAAATGTTATCCCCTTTCCCCCCTCTCCCATAGCCCTTCCCTCCTCCTCCTGCTTCTATGAGGATGCTCCCACTCCCACCCACCTCTGTTACATATGTGGAGTCATGGGTCCCTCCATGTATACTCATTGGTTGGTGGATTAGACCATGGGAGCTCTGGTAGGGTCTGATTAGTTGATATTGTTGCTCTTCCAGTGTTACAAACCCCTTCATCTCCTTCAGTCTTTTCTCTAACTGCTCAATGGGGTCCCCTTGTTCAGTTCAATGGTTAACTGCAAGCATCCTCATGTGTATCAGCAAGGCTCTGGCAGAGCCTCTAAGGGGACATTGATAGCTGGCTCTTGTCAGCAATAAATCACTTCTTGGCATCAGCAATAGTGACTGGGTTTGTTGACTGCATATGGAATGGATGCCCAGGTGGGGCAGTCTCTAGGTGACCTTTTCTTCGATTGTCTTTATTTTTGAGAACATTCCACACTGACTTTGTTAGTGGCTATAGAAATTTCACTAATACTAGAACTAAATAAAGGTTTCTTATTTCCTCCTCCACATTCTCACCAGCTTTTGTTGTCATTGGTTTCTTGATATAAGCCATTTTGATTGTACTTAGAAAGAATCCAACGGTATTTTTAACTGGTATTTCCATGACTACTAAGAATATGGGAACCACTTTTCAATTATTCATTGTGCATTTTTTGTTCCTTCTCTTGTGAACTATCTTCAGAGAACTATCTTTTGAGAACTATTCATTTTTTCTTTATTTCGTTTATAGGAATGTTTGGGGTCATTGTCTAATTGTTTATTTTTTCCATTTTTAAAAATATTTTAGAGATCACTCTCTGTGTCACATATAGCTGTCAAAAATTTCTCACACCTGTAGGATATCGTTTTGCTCAGGTGACTGTGAAATGAATGTTTCAAAATCATTTTGAGATTATAATTTCATTTCTCCCTTCCCTTTCCTCTCTTCAACCTTCCCATATAGCTCCCGAACTCTCCTTCAAATGCATGGCTTTTTCTTTAATAATTCTTGTCTTATTCTTATATGTATATACATGTATATTTCTGAATATGACCTGTTCACTCCATACGATGCTACCTGTGTGTGTGCTTTCAGGGTTGACCATTCAGTACTGGATGACAAATTATTGTGCCCTTCTCTTGGGGGACCACCTTTCTCATTTCTAACTTTTTACAGTTTCCTATAGCATCAGGAGCTTTCCTCTGTCCTGATTAGTAGGTTCATCATTGGCATCCTTGTTCAGTCCATATTTAAGCAGTCATGCTATTGATACACTATGTGTATATGTTCTGACATTTTAGAACGTACAATCTCCACAAACTCCCTGATCTTCTGGCTCTACAAAACCTTTCTGCCTACTTTTTGCAATGTTCCCTGAGCTTTAGTTGTGAGAGCATTTTGTGGATGTATCCATTAGGACCGGGATCAACCACTCTTTATTTGGATTATCTGTGGTATTCTGTCATGGTCTCCTTCTGTTGGCAAGAGAAGTTTCCTTGATAAGAGATAAGATTGCACTCATCTGTGTAGCATATATATTTATCTGGGTGTAAAAGGACAAATGTTTAGAGATCGGTTTATTGTTAGGGGTTATGCTGGTCTCATAAATTAGTGATTATAGATATTTCTCCAACATCCATGTCTTCCCTGGCATTAATTAATTAGCTAGGATTTCTGGACTGGGCATTGTTTACCTCTTGTTGGATGTGTAGGTCTTAAGTCCAATTAGAAAGCTCTAGTTTAATGCAAAGTATACAACATATATGTTCTACTACTGGATCTCTACGGTTAGCATGTTATGCTTGCCAGTGATGTGGATATAGAAAATATAGCTGGGTAGGACCATTGATTATCTTCTTCCTGAGAAGCTTACATGTTGCTTTCTGGTACAATGAATGCTGGTCCCTAGGAATGGGGCTTTCAGATCAGTCCCAGCCAGGAATATCTGGTACTCCTTTCTGAAGTACATGGTTTCTTTGACAATAGAGACTACCTTCTTCTCTACCATACTATTGCCTTAGAAAGTATCCTTCCTTTAATATTAATATTTAAAAAGGACAAAGTTCTAAAAAAGTTAGCTACCCTGATGCTACAGAATAAGTCAGAAAGACAGAAAGGAATGTGTGAAAGTGGACTAGAGAGGTAAAGAAAATTCCAATTTCTATGTGATTTTATAGGAGACATTGCTATCTTTGAGCTCCATATCATTTTTTAAAAGATACTTTTAAAAATTATTTTTAAGTGTGTGTAAATTTGTCTTCCCGTTTTTCTGTCTATCTTTGTGGGTATGTCAAATACATGGCAGATGCAGACAAAGCCAGAGGAGCTGACTATATTGAAGCAGAAGTTATAGGCAGTTATAAACTTCCCAACATGAGTGCTTGAAAAAAAAATACTCAAATCATCTCCAATAGCAACGTGTAGTCTTAATGGTGAGCCATCTCTCCAGTCACTCAGGATCTCTTTTATGTAAATTTGTGCTTATTCACAATACAAGACAATAAAGCTGTTTTCAAGTTTATGCTTCTGAAGATAGAATGATAATGCTATGTGAGGTCTGACATACTTCAGTGCTTATGTGAATCTTTCAATATTTTTTCCGGATAGGGAAATGTCTTAAAACATGCTGAGGATTAAAATTGTGGTTGTCAAAAAATGGGAGCTAACTATATGCAACAAATTGAAGGCATTATTGACTAAGAGGCACCCTTGGATCAAACAGTGAATCTAATCAAATCTAGATTTTGCAATTCTATTACATATGGATACTTGAACTAACCAAATTATACAGTTTGACTGGGGTTTTAAAGGAAAATCTGAATCTGTAATTATGTCACTGTTTTATGTTGGGAAAAAAATCCCTCGACATGAAATGTGATTCTGTATGGCATTTTAAAAATGTTTGATGAGACAGAATGCAGCATTGTTGTTGAAATATTCTCATCTCACCCATTGCTCCCCACCCTTGATGTAAAGCAGAGAACCTTATATATTGCAAGTTTATTCACTGACACTATGCCAAATAACTCAGTTTTATATGCTGTCTCTGAGTATACAGGAACCTCTCCAAGTCAAGAAGTTGCAATTCAGATGGAGTTCCCAGTATTAGAAATTAGTAATGCCAATGGCAATCACACTTAAAGAAGTTACAATTTCAGGAAAAATTATACATGCATATGTATATGTATATATGTATGTATATGTACATATATGTATATATATATATAATTTATAAGTAACCCATATGTTTGTATGGCTAAGGCAGAAACATGCTTGTCATTTAGTTGAAAGTGATTTCTCTGATGAGAAAACAGTGTTGGGCAAGGTACACTGTGGCACACTGCTTTCCTTTCCTTTTGTCTTTACACTACTTATATATTTTACTAAGCATAGATTACCAAGTTTCATGATTATATTTTTAAACATGTTTATCATTGCACTTTATTCACCTACCATTTCTCTCCTCCCTGTCACCTCCTGTTTGTCCACTTCCTAAGCTTTAAATCTTTCTTCTACACCTTTCATTGTAATATACTTGTGTGTGTGTGTGTGTGTGTGTGTGTGTGAGAGAGAGAGAGAGAGAGAGAGAGAGAGAGAGAGGTATGTATGTGTGTGATGTGTGTTGATCTTTGTGATCTGTGTGCTCTGTGTTTATTTGTGTGATGTATGTGGTGTGTGTGTACATGGGTAGTCTTGTGTGTTCATGTGTGTGTGTACTTGTGTGTGCACATTTGTGTGATGTGTATGTGTGTATGTACTTATGTATACATGTGTGTGTGCATATGTGTGTGTGCTTGTGTGTGCATACATGGATGTGTGTGTGCATGCATATGTGTAAATGTGGCATTGTTTCTTTCAGTTACATGAAAGCATTATGGCAAGAATTTAAATGTTACAATGTCATGAAATTATAGCAATCTAAGATAATTGTTAAAGAAAAAACAAACCTAAAAAAAGTAAATTCAGTGAAAACAAAGTGTATAGCATTTACAAATTCTTCAGTGGTGGGTGAATAACATGCAGGTCTTCCTAAGTTCTTATCTCTTACAGATTCTCCAGTTGGCACTGTGTCTTGTACCTTTATTATGTAATCATTTTTGTGGCATTAGGGCTTCCATTGTATGCTGGTTGCACTGATACTTGTCATTGTCTTATAATTGCCTGGGGATGAGGTGCAATTAACATGTATAAGTCTCAACCTTAGGAGCAGTCGGCTATTCTACATAGCTTCGGCTACATCATTTTAGTTTGTGAAAGTATGATAGGCAGTGTAAGCACAATAACGAAATGACTCAACCCACACTTTTATCACATTTTAATTCTGCTTTATTCATTCATTTTGTGTATCTATGTGTTGTAGCAAAAGGAAAGGAAAGAATAAGAAAGAAAGCAACAAGTCTTTCACACACAGCTAAATGATCTTCCAAGAGCTGAGTTTATTGCATGATTAATTTATAAGTTTGTTGATTAGGCTTACTGGATGCAGTGCTAATACCACTGCCTGTTTTGGGATAACTATACAAAAGGCATAGTGCTAGGTGTGTCCTCTTTGAAAGATTGTCCATTAACAATTTCACACGCGCTATTTCACTCTCTCAGCCTCATTAGCATACAGTCTGCATAGAAATATTCAAGGTAAAGCAGAAAGCAGATTGCACAGGGACTCTTAAGCTCATTTGCACACAACAAATTTATTACCACAATGAGGATAAAAAGCAGTTTGACGGCTCCCAATCCTCACTAATTCCTTCTGCTAATTCAGAGTGTCCACAGAGAGAAATCAATGGGGTAGAATGCAGAAATGGTAGTTTGGAATAAGAGAAACGTTCAGAGTATAAGGTGTGCCTTAAGTCTGTGTGCAGGCTATGGATCGCCTCTATTCTGGAATCTGGTTCATATTGTAGAAAACTGCATCTAATGATGCAGAGAAAGATGCCTGTTCTTCAGAGTACAGACTGATTTCCATTCTGTGCATTCTGTTCCTCTCAGTAACTGAATGATACCAATTATGGGATATCAGAGAGGGAATTCAGGTGGTAAAAGGCTCAAACTATATAACACAGACTAGTATGATAAAAAACCTGTCATTTTCAAATGGAAATTTTTAAAGAATATAGAATCATGCTAAAATAGAATCCTTTTAAACTCTGAAAAGTATCTCAAAAAGACCATAAAATATAGCATTTAGGGCAGCAAAAGTACTATTGAATAACACAATTCGATTGATGACTCTCACAGATAGTTTTGTATTCAGAGGTCAATACATTTTGAAGTATATTTAAAAAATAGAATAATTTCTAGTTAAGTATTTGAAAGAGGTCTGAGGCTGACAATAAGCTTCTGACTTCATCATTAGTCTAAAATGGCACTGGCAATTCTATTCTTAAAAAGAAGAAAGCATTTCATTAATTTATTAATGTGTAACATTTCATTTAATGTTTATTTGAGCGGTCACAACAACATGGTTTTCTTCTTACTGCTACCTTGAGCTGTATATTGCCTCTGGATGCACGTTTCTCTATTCCTAAAAAATTACTTGAGCTTTTACAAATCAATAAACTACCTCCACTACATACGTGAAATCTGTACACATTTCTAATTTAGAACGTTTGCTCCCAGCTCCAGAGTATTGTATGCCTATAATAAACATTCTTTTTCACCCCCTCCTCTAATAGAAAACTATAATACTGCTCTCTTTATTGTTGGAACAGCATCTGAGAGGGACAAAGAAAATAAGCCACACCTTTCATGTCACCAGTGCCTATGAATATATCTTTGATTCCATGTGAATACGGAAGGCCTTATATCTTACCCTCGGTGTGTCTCAAAGCAAACAGTAGTTTTTCAGGTGCTTTTCATGCTGTTTATTTGGTGGCTGTCATCATAGTTTTTGGGAGTAAATCATCGCATCTTCTGACCTTTCATTATGTTCTTTGTGCCACTTCTATTCTAGATCCCACCAACACCTCCTATGCAAAATAAAATATAAAATTTCTCCAAGAAAACCTGTTAATTTCTTCAAGTAAGAAGTCTGTGTCCATATATTCTTCATTGTTCTCCTGTTCAGGCTTGGAATTGGGCTTGTAATCATTGAATAAAAAAACACTCCTGAGAAACTCTATTCAGAAGTTCAAGTAATATTTCAACTTCTCCTTCAATATTTTGCCTCTTCTATGTCTTCAAAGTACTAATGGAGAGTGTTACTTTTGCTTTATTTTTCTCCTTTTTTATGTTGATGTGATAAAAACAGAAGAAAACATTTATTTCAACTAACAGTTCAAAGATACAGTTCATTGTGAAAGACAAATCGAGACAGCAGAATGTCATAGCAGCTGGTCACATCACGTTCACTATCATAAGGCACACAGTGATGAATAAGTGTACTTAGGTACCTTTCTCCTTTTTATATAGTCTTAAATCCAAGCCTACGGAATGGTGCTGCCTAGTCAAAGTGTGGGTCTTTCTATTTCAAGTAACTAAATCAATGTAATCCATAATAACTGTGTATTCAATAATCCTAAGCAGTTGTGCCTAGGGTTTTGTTTCCTAGGTGATCTCATATTTTATAAAATTGACAATTCATCACATTAATAATCATCACATTATCAATGTTGGTAAAAAATCTATATCTCATTCCTTCATGACTGGATATTCTAGCATTACTTATAAAAAAAAGGAATACCACATATTGGATCTTAAAATCTTATGTGCAATATGAGAATGTAAGAAAGGTTATCTGACCCACAGCCCCAACCCCACACAATGCACATTTTTTATTTGACCAACACACAATCTCAGTGACCTAATAAGGTGGATGTCCTTCCTGACACTGGATTTCTTCTTTCTCTCAGCATTGCTCATAATCAACACAGATGAATTCAAGCTGAGAAAAAAAAATATATATATGTATATATGAACACTAAAACTTACCTCCAAGATCCTTTCAGAAAAAGTATCTAGTATTTAGACTGAATTTTATTAGTTAGAGCAAATAATATATTTAGACTTAACTTCAAATAAATAGACCTATTCTGTGGTGACAGTCTAATCAGAGACTACAATATTCTGAAGCATTTCTGATAAATGATATAGGTCTACTATCTAACTATGAAGGTCACAAGAGTTAGACTATCGAGACCATGTTTTAATGAATAGCAAATACAACTGTCATCAGAACCTGATGCATCAGTTCTCAAATCACAATCTGTGGACAACTTGTCTTAAAATCCAAAGTATTTTCAGATAACATTCGGTGTTACATTCCATTTTCTTTCATTCATAGCTGTTTTTCAAAGCTATAGAGTGTGTCTCAAAGTATTATATAAAAAACAATCTCCTCACTAAACATATTAGTAGCTATCTATGTAGCTATCTACTAGTGTTCACAAAAAAAGGCATGTCTCTTTTTAAACATTTCATATGCCTCTTGTTATTTTAAATAAACTAATCAACACCTGGTCCTTGTACCAATTTATAATAATCCACAGTGTAATTTAAACTTCATAGCTCCTCTAGGGACTAGCTAACTCTTTTGCCATTGCTATATAATATTTAAATCTGTTCCTCTTCATTTACATTTTCTTCAGTCCAATAAAGGGATTATTTCTAAGATCATGCCCCAATCAACTTCCTGCATGCTAATCTGCATCTCAGCTCCTGTTTTCCCATGACTCCATTTAAGATAATAAGTCCTGAGAGTAACTCAAAGAAGAAGACTCAAATTATACTTACAGCTCTATCTTCTGTGGGCCAGTGAAAAACAAGGACAGTATCATAGCTAGTATAAAGAACATAATATCTCATTAGGTGAAATGTTACATTTGATAAGGCACTGGGGATTGATACCAACAGCACTGGTGATGGTGAACCTCAGTTGCCCACCATAGAAGATCTTTCATACAGTAGTAGGTGTGGGAAGGTGTACTAGCTTCAGTTGGTGCTATTCTTTAGGCAGGGAGAAAGGGACCTGAGAAGGAGTGTTATTTTTTTCTACTTCCTGACTAGAACACAATGTGGTCATGTCTCTCAAGCTCTTGCCACTGTGACCAACCTTTCATGATGGACTTCATCTTACAACTGTGAGTCAAAATAAGCCCCTTCACTTGAGTTGTTTTCAATATTATTTATCTTTTTGTTTTATTACAGCAATAGGAAAAAAATGACTAAGACAGGATACCAGAGTAGGGTTATGATGTAGGTCAGATATTTGGGGCAAATGGGATAAATGATAATATAAGAATTAGATAAAGAATGACTTTTGGTAGGAAAAATTAATGATAGAGGAAATCAAGTGAAACAGTCAAAGTAAGCAGATCTTGTTATTTACAAGGAATATAAATTCTTGGATACATAGAAAAGAAGACATTGTTGATCACTCCAAGACAGAAGCATTAGAGAAGCAACCTCTAGAGTGGTTGCATATCTAGCAGCCTTTAGATATAAAGAAGAAGGAATGTGAAACAAGACAGATTTGAAAACTTGGCACCTCAGTCTTAAATGCTCTAGTAGCAATGCAACTGAAGTATTTCCTCTCCCTAGAGCATCTTCATCATTATTTCCTTCTTTCCTTTGTCTTATCTTCTTAAACTTCTTCTTTTCTCCTCCTCCTTCCTCCTCCTCCTCCTCATCCTCCTCGTCCTCCTCGTCGTCCTCCTCCTTTCTTCAGTTTCTTATTTGTCTCATTCTGTAGACCAGACTAGATTACAATTCAGGATGAAACCTTACCTGGCCTGCAGCTCATGGTGATCTTCCTACTTCATCAGTCATGTTCTGGAATTACAGGAATGAGTCATGGGTCCTAGCTTACCTGTAGTATCTTTAGTTGAGCCAATGAATGCAATCTCAGGATTAAGTCTCAAGATTGTTTAGTGTTATATCATTCTTTTATTTTCCTACCAGATAAAGGGGATAGAGCCATTGTATAATGACTTAAAACAGACCAAATATGTCTATTTATGGCATGCCTGTCCTAACTCTCCTACCCTTATTCAAAGTACCTATAAAAGTGGACCACTGGGACATTTGGTTTTAGAGATCACACTGTTCTATATTATAGATACTCCTTGTCTAGAGCTTACAACTAGATGACCCATATATAATGCAGTTTGAAATATTGAAGTTTATTGATTCAAGACATTTTATTATTCAAATGTCAAACTCTATGAAGTTTTACAAACGTCATATACTGTAAGAAAAAGTTATCACATTTATAATTATAGATTTGTATTTTGAATATTTCAAATCTCTCAAAGACAATAATAAAAATGTTTGCAAAACAAACAAAAACCTAATTCTAAACCAAAGTAGACATATAGTCCAGAAGAACAAATAAATAAAAATTATGTAACATCATAGGTTACTAGAAAATGTCTAATTAAAACACCAATTTATATTTTTCAACAATGGTTAAATGGGACATTGAGCACATGAGCTACCAGGAAATAATGTGAATGAACTTAAATTTACATGCAACAATTATGGCATACAAAATAGACAATTATTTTCCGTAATTCTATTCTGGAAAAGTTGAGTTGACAATCTAATTCAAGGTGTCCACCCAAGAAAAAGTGAAAGTGCATGTCTACACAGGAACTCATACCCAACTATTCACAGAACATTTCCTTTTATTTTTAAATTGAGTTCTTATTTTAGTTTAAATGCAACACAAAGAAGGTGCTAAAACTGGCGTTGAAGCTTTAAAAATGAATATTCCTGATTTTTTGGATGAAAAAAGGGAAGGTATTCAAAATTCTCAACCAGAATCCCTCCAACTTGATTACAATAGATGACGTTTCTGTATGTGGCTAGAATAGCACCTCTTCATAGAAAACGTGAAGAACGTGAGATAGTTCATAATTTTAAACATCAGGAAACTGTCTAGGTAGCCATTACGCTATTCTTAGTCCCCTAGAAATAGATCAGTATGGGCGAATCTCAAAGTAATTATGCTGCATGAAGAAGAAAACATAGATAATAACTGCATTTTAAAAATTCCATTTAAAGCAGTCAGAAAAACCTTGTCTACAATGATAGAAAATATGAAATGAAAAAGAAAAATCCAGGAAGAGAGGCAAGAGGCAGAGTGAGGATGACAGGGCACATCTTTAAGATGTGGGATATTTAAAAAAATTTTTAACTGACCGAAGTATGCGTTATGGGTGGTGTTTTTCATGATTGAATTCTATCAGAGGTATTAGTGAGTATAAATATTGTCTGAGGATCCTGTCTTTATGTCCAGTGACTGTCTTGTGATTCGCTGCAGTCCCATCATAAAGACACTTAATGTTGGTCATTCAGGAGTAAGCTTAAATAAGAGATGAGGTTTTATCTCTGTTCTGGTCCAATCTAAGGTAGAGATAAAGACTGAAAATAACAGAATAAAGAAACGAAAGAAGGTCTGGAGAAGCAAGGTCGTCAAGACAAAAGGAGAAGTTAACCTGGGGATTTTTTGGTAGCAATGAAAAGGAAATAAAACCTAGAAATGTCATTTTGACCCCCATCATTTAGTCACCTCTCTGTTTCTGTCTCTCTATTTCTGTATCTCCTCTCTCTCTCTCTCTCTCTCTCTCTCTCTCTCTCTCTCTCTCTCTCTCTCTGTGTGTGTGTGTGTGTGTGTGCATGTATCTACTTAAAATAAGATTTTATTTATTTTTATTTTATGAAAGTTTTCTTATATGCATATAGGTGTATTATATCCTTGCCTGGCAGTCAAGATGCCAAAACAGGGCATTGAATTGCATTGAATATTGCATTGAAAATTGGAGCTGCAATAGCAAATGGGTGCTATGAACTGAACTGGAAGAACGGCCAGTGCTCTTAACCACCAAATGTCTCTAGTCCTTTATCTTTCATTCTTTTTATTTCCTATTAAATTCTTTAAGACAAAATAGAAAATCTGGGTCATTATAAATAAAACCTTTCACCTAGTTTTGACAAAAAAAAATCCACAAAACATCATCATCATCAGAAAAAGACATATGCATAGGAAGGACATTAAAAGATCCCTACACTTTTATCAAGGTCTACTGCTATTTTTCTTCCTTCTTCACTGTCCTTTTTTCCAAAGACTTTTAAGGACTCCTTGGGATACAATCTCCAAAGCTTTGTGGAATACATATTGATTCTCCTTCTCTTTAATGACAAATTAAACATTCTACAGCTATGCAGTATAGCTCTTTCACATGTCATATAAGTTTGCTATAGGCAAACACCCTTTCCTCTCACTTCAGTTTATTAGAGATTGTATGCATTAATCTATAAGGCAACACGTTACTTCTTTGAGTTACTTTCTGCTGGCCTCTGGTTGTTTATTAGTTCTTAGATGATTTATGTATTTCCAATGTTCAGGTGCCTTGAAGGTAAGATGAATAGGGGTGTTTTTATAGTAATATTTGAAAAATAGTTCAAGGCTTGAAAAAGCAAAGCTTATTAGGTAGTCAAAATTAAAATGAATGTTTCCTTTGCCACGCTGTTTTTATGAGACAGAACAATAGTCAGGAAGAGAAGGTTTCTGATGAAAGTTTCTTTTTGTTTTTCTCTATCCACAGAACATCAATGTCAAATATGAATACTAAGTCATTTACCATAGATAGTTGTGTATTTTTTTTCAGAAGTTTATTTTGAAAGGGACAACACTAAACTGTAGTATAGGAATCCTGAGTGTCTAGACTTCTTAAGTATCAAAGACAAATTCTATTCAACATAACAGGCAAGATTTCCCATGGAGTTTCTTCATGGAGACATAGAAAACTCCCACTATTCCTTTATACAAAAACCTATTTTATTGGATTTTTTATTTACATTTCAAATGAAAACCTATTTTAATATCATCAAAAATGAGGTTAAATAAATATGCTTTCATGTTCCCCTATTTTTACTAATCTTAAAGTTATTTGATAACATAAAATACCTGTCCATGTCTATGGTTTTAAGGAAAGGAATTTCTACTCTGAGACATATAACAGTAATAACCAAATACCTCCTAGCATTCATAAGACATACTTCTGAATACATTTTAGTTGTTTGCTTGTTACTAACATTCCATGCCTTATCATTTCTGTCCTTGAAATATTAGTTTTCCATTACACTTAAATACCTACCAAGAAGTTTATGATATTCAGGATGTGCATAAGGACTATTTATGTAAGGTCATGTATGGCTTATTTAAGCTTCTGTGAATTTATCTTGCCATAAAATAAAAAAATTAAAAAGAGCTTGAGGGTAAAATATTCTTATTTGGAATGATAAAACATTATACTTTCTGGCTGGGCTACTCATAGACAGTATCCTGACAAGAGGAATGCCAAGTATCGCTAAGTAGCCGAGAAGTGTTCTGGAAAGGACTGAGGTCAAATATGAGCAACGATGCACCTTATTACTCTCCATAATAGATTCAGCTTCTAATGTTGGTTCATAACCTATATGAGGTGATTAAAATAGCCATTCAGGCAATCATCTCAAGTTCTGATGAGGTGTGCAGGGGCAATGAGGAAAGAGGTACAGAATAGGGTCATGGTTGGGCCCCAATGATGTAGAGAACCATGGACTGAAAGTACCTGAGTGCCAAAATGGCACATGGGAGAAGAGAAGTCAGGGTCGCAAAGAATCCAAACTATGAGGGATTTTTGCTGTGGGTGTAGAGGATATGCTCAAGCGACACTTTACTCGGAATGATGAGAAAAAATGGCAAGAACATCACAAGATGAGCTAAAAATGAGAGGACCATAGACCCAGGCTGACTAACCACTTCAGAAAGCCATCTGGGAAAAATCATACATCACCAAACAAAAGAGATGCAACAAAACAGAAACAGACTTTGTTTTGTTTTCCGTATTGAGGAGACTTGCTATGTCTATTCTTGGGTTTAAAAAAATTCAATGAGACAAAGGGTGATGCTATAGGGATGAGATGAAGGCTATGTGCTAATACATGAAAACTTTGGGAAGAGTCTTGCTCCAGTCCCACATGCAAGGTTTTGCAGGATACGGGAGAGGCAGCCGCACATCCTTCCCAAGTGAATAAAGGAGTTGGAAAGATAATGAACAAATAAACTACCTTTAAAGGTCAGAAAGACCCGATGAGTTAACCACCTTAATGATCTAAGAAATTCATTGTCCTGGGAAGCATCAGAAAGCATTTGGTAAGGGATTGAGCTTCCAAAGAACTTTAAATGTCTCAGGAGCTGACTTTGTTCGTGAAGACGGGCTGTGGCTGTGGGGATTTACTGAGAATATTTGGCATATGAAGAAATGAAATTATAGAAGAGCACGGGTTTTCATGTCTTCTGCATGCTCAGTGGGTGATCCAGGTAAAGGAGAGATAATATAGTAAAGTTATATCAGCTCAAAGCAACTGCAGTAGAAGAAATAAGGCAGTAATGTACAGGACTCTAGGGAGAATGTGCTTTATGTTTCATAGTTGGGTAACAATGTAATTTATCATCCAAAGTGGGGCATATTTGAGAGCAAAAGAAAGCTCAGACTAAACACAGTGTTTGGGAAATCAGAATAAATTGTTCTGTCAATAGGCAACTCATGATAAATGGTCAGTTTGTTCACAGTGACGAAAACGAATTTTTTAAAGACCACACCAATTGGGGTAAAATGTCTAGTAAATGGTCAAAATCTATGTGGCGTTGGAAAAAAAAGGTGGGAGTAAGAGACTAAAAATCCCAGAAGTACAGAATAGGATTCAGCAGGTTAGATTCCAGAAGCTTAATAGATACTGTGACTCTGGTTAATGAGACAATTTACTGTTGCTGGAATGCTGAAGAGGGAGAACTCATTGAGGATCAGAAGGTTACAGTGGTCTAAGGTTAAAATGGGGATGTTTATTTTTCCACACATTTAACATTGTCAAAGAAGGTAGTGGATGAACGGTGGAGAGTTTGGAAGCCAGAGGCTATAGTGCTCAAAGATGGCAATAGAATGAGCTTAAGAGGGTCAGTCAGTAGCAAGGATGGGGTCTGGGTGATGTGACACTTGGTGAACATAGCTTTATAAGAGGGCACAAGAGGTTTGGTAATGGCTATTAAGGAAATGAATATATCTGGCTGCCCGGGCTTCACGTCATTAAGTGTTTGAATCATCCTTGATCCTCTCTACACTCTACACCTTTGATTATAATTTTACTTTCAGTACTCACAGGGAAAGAATTAACTTTGTACTAATAACACAATCAGTTTTTACATGTCTTTGCAATCTTTATTTTAAATTATTAACCTAGCCTTCTCATTATAATCACAAATTTTAAATTTCTGATTATAATTGCATTTCTCCCTTCCTTTACTCCCTCACAACTCCGCCATGTACTCTTTTTTATTCTCTCTCAAATTCATGGGCTCTCTTTTCATTAGTTATTGTTACGTGCAAATATAGACGTATCATGTATTCCGAGTATAACCTGCTCTGTCTATTTAATAGCACTTGTATTTATGTGTAGAGGGCAAACGATTTGGGATTGGATAAGTACCTGGTGTGCTCATTCCTAGGGAAGGCTACATCTCCCAAGTGAGCATTTGTTAGTTGCCTGTGGCTCTTACGCTTTTCCTTGCCCTCACCGCTAGATCTATTGGAGTCATTTTTGAGCACCTCATGTTGCTGAGATTTTATTGGTATAGTTTCAGACATTACTTAGAGTCACAATAGCACAACAATTTCCCTGATCTTCTGGCTTTTTCAAACTTTCTCCCCCTTTGGCAATATAGCCTGAGCTTTGGCTGTGCTTGTTGTATTGTAGGTGTATCCACTGGAACTGGGCTACTCAACTCTACATTTGGAATCTATGTGTTTTCTGTAGTCGTCTTCATCTCTTGTGAAGAGAGGTTTCCTTGATGGGTGTGGAAGACTACGACCGTCTGTGGGGAAAAGGACAAATATTTACATCATAATGATTACAAATTCTACTCTAACAACCATAACATCACTAGGACTGAGTAGTTATGTAGGGAAAAGAGGGCTATTCATATTTGGCACTGGGGTTTTTATTAGATGGTGTTTGGCTCTTGGAAAGAGCATTGCCAGGACAGATGAGAATGTTTACTAAAAGTATATATGTATCTTTATACATGAAATGATATGTATTATACGTTTTAAGGCAAGTATATGATGGTATGTTTCTTTTTGCCTTTTTTACACATCCTTATTGCTATTCAACCTACCTAGCCCCTGATGTATATACCTTCATTCCCACTCCATAAAGGGTTCCCCATTCCAATTTTTCTAATCCCATCACTCATATCTACTACACCCCTCTAAGCTCCCCAATTGCCCTATCTTGAAAATACTCCTATTTCACTTGCCTGGTTTCTGCAATTCCTTCAGACCATGCACTTAAACCTCAAGGTTTGAGACTGCCATTTCCCAAGAGGGAGAATATAAGACATTTGTCTTTCTCGATCTGGTTTACCACAATCAATGTGATCTTCTCTGCAGGTTTCACTATTTCATTCTTTTCTTTTAATATCCTTTTCCATAATATTATGGAATATTATGAATGATATTCATAGGACATATGTACCACATTTCCATTATCCATTCATTAGTCAAAAGATGTCTAGCTTTTAGGTTCCATTTTCCAGTTACTGACTGCAAATCAATGAAACTGTCTAACCATATATCTGTGGGACATAATGTCAAGTCCTTTGAAAATATGCCAAGGAGTGCTATACTTGGGTCATAATTAGCCCAGAGAATATTTAAAAACCAAAACTAAATCTGCCATATGACCTAACTGTATCACTATCTCAGTTTTTATTTTGATTAAGAATATTTCTTTTTAACATGACAGTTTGCAGTTCCCTTGCAAGAAAGCACAAAATGTCCTGTTACAGCAGAGTCATAGCCTACGACGTGGAAAAAGGACAAAGGGACTTGCCACACTTCAGCATTCTTTTGGAGATCTCCCTCAGTTAATTCTATTATTTATAAGTTTAAGTGGCAAAGGGAGTTTTAAAGGAATGAGTTGTATTCAGAGCATCTGCGTTGATGCTTTCCCTCTCTGCTATCTATACTTTCCATCACTGATTTCAAATATGACATTGTATATATGAGCAAATTTCATATTTAGTTCCTTTTTATCATTCATGATATGAATGGTTATCATTTATAAATGTTAGGGTAAACCCCTAATAGGATTTTAGCAAGGGAAATCATTTGACAAAGTAGTACTCACACTTTTTCAGGATGATGATTTAATTGCATTAAAATCAAAACATGCCATTGGCCCAAGTCCTTTTTTTTTTAGCAAACTTTAGCAATTTTGCTTGTATAAAATGGCATAACTCAATGTCAACCAAATAAACTAGTTGTAAAGCAACTATATAAAATTTAATCTCAGGTTGATTATATGAAGTTATAGCATAACCAATGTAACAAAAATATTTTCTTACCATTTATCAGGTATGATAGTATTATTAATTAGTGTAAAAATAGACTATAAGAAATCTCTTCTTCTCACTTACATTTCCTCTTAGATGGGATCCTTGATGATAATATTGGCTCCATCCTTTCTTCTTTACTCTGAAGCTTTGTAGCATAATTGAAAATTAATTTAATTCTTTCAACCGTTCATCAGGGAACAACATTCAGCCCCCAGATCTGCCACATTTACCTAGTCTTTCTACATTTATTCTGCAAACTCTGCCAACATACATGGTTCTGCATATATAATCAGCAACATGAATAAAATTTATAAAGATTATATTATATAATCTTAAAGATGAAAGATAGCTAACTTTAAATTATTGCTTCGAGTTTTGCTAAAAGTTTCTGCGGTCTTTAACTTCGTGAATGTGTATTTGACCCCCCAAAAATTAAAGAATGGTTTGAAGACCTTCAAAATATCTGAGCAATTAAACAAGATTACTTAAAGTACTCAGCAATCTTTGCATGTACATGAAGAATTCAGTGAATTCTGTTCTCATGGTTGACAATCTTTTGTCTAAACAGGAGTCCAGTCAACTGATATTTCTCTATTAGTCTTTTCTCATACTATGAGTCTTTATTTCTAACCTCCCTGGCATGGCCCCCGCTGATCTCTGCTTCTTGAATTTAAGGTCTGAGTGTATTATCATGCCCTTAAGCATGCTCTGAATCTAGTGACTTCCATATAGTGGGCAGTGCATGACAGAGTGAAGGGATGCCCCTTATGAAGTTAGGTTGTAGAATTCTGTGGGTTTTGTCCTTTGTGTTTTCTTATCAGTTGCACTCTGATGAAGGCAGCTATGACGGAGCAGTCTAACCCATGGAAATCTCTATATTAACAAAAGGAAGACAGCTCAGAGGAATTACAGTTCTTCATGCTACACTTCATAAGGAACTGAATGTGCCATCAATGACATCTGTAAATTAAAGCCCATGATGATACTCGGACTTTGCATCCATAGAACAAAATATCCAATAAATATGGTTCTGGTCAATATACTTGGTTGTAAAATTCATTACATCTGGAATTACATAAAAACCAAAATCCTGCCTCCACCTATGAGGGATTTTTATTTTGAAATTTTATTTTTTATTAGATATGTTTCTTTATTTACATTTCAAATGTTATTCCCTTTCCTGGTTTCCTGTCTGTAAAACCCCCCATGTCCCCTCCACATATGGGTGTTACCCCACAACCATCCCCCCTTCCGGCAACCCAACCGACATTCCCCTGCACTGGGGTTCCAACCTTAGCAGGACCAAGGTCTTCCCCTTCCCCTGCTGCCCCAATAACGCTATTGTCTGCTACAAATGCAGGTGGAACCCTGGGTCAGTCCATGTAGTCTTTAGGTAGTAGTATAGTCCCTGAATGCTCTGGTTTGTTGGCATTGTTGTTCTTATGGGGCTTCAAGTCCCTTCAGCTCTTTCAATCCTTCCTCTAATTCCCCCAAAGGGGGTCCTTTTGTCATTTCAGTGGTTTACTGTTAGCGTTCACCTCTATATTTGATATGCTATGGCTGTGTCTCTCAGGAGAGATTTATATCAAGTCTCTTTCAGCATGCACTTTTTTAGTTTCATCAATCTTATCTAGTTTTGGTGGCTGTATATATATGGACCACATGTGGGGCAGGCTATGAATGGCCGTTTCTTCAGTCTCAGCTCTAAACTTTGCCTCCATATCCCCTCATATGAATATTTTTGTTCCACCCATTTTAAGAAGGAGTGGCAGCATCCTCATTTTGGTCAGCCATCTTGAGCTTCCTGTGGTCTGTGGATTACAACTTGGGTAATTTGAGCTTTTGGGCTAATATTCACTTTCAGTGAGTGCTTACCAAGTGTGCTTTTCTGTGATTGAGTAACCTCACTCAGCATGATATTTTCTAGTTCATTCCATTTGCCTATGTATTTCATGAAGTCATTGCTTTTGATAGCAATGTGTAGATGTACCACATTTTTTTTACTCCATTCCTCTGTTGAAGGGTATCTGGGTTCTTTTCAACTTCTAACTATTATAAATAAGGCTGCTCTGAACATAGTGGAACATGTGTCTTTGTTGTATGTTGGAGTATCTTTTGGGTATATGCCCAAGAGAGGTATAGTTTGGTCCTTAGGTAGTGAAATGTCCAATTTTCTGAGGAATCTCCAGACTGATTTCCAGAGTGGTTGTACCAGTTTGCAATCCCACCAACAATGGAGGAGTGTTTCTGTTTCTCCACATCCTCACCACCATCTGCTGTCACCTGAGTTTTTGATCTTAATCATTCTGACTGGTATGAGGTGGAATCTCAGAGTTATTTTGATTTGCATTTCCATGATGACTAAGGATGTTAAACATTTCTTTAGGTACTTCTCAGCCATTAGCTATTCCTCAGATGAAAATTCTTTGTTTCACTCTTTACTCCATTTTTAATAGGGTTATTTGGCTCTCTGGAGTCTTACTTCTTGAGTTCTTTGTATATTTTGGATATTAGCCCTCTATTCAATGTAGGATTGGTAAAGATCTTTTCCCAATCTGTTGGTTGCTGTTTTGTCCTAATGATAGCATCTTTTACCTTACAGAAAATTTGCAGTTTTATGAGGTCCCATTTCTTGATTCTTGATCTTAGAGCATTAGCCATTGATGTTTTTCAGGAAATTTTCCCCAGTGCCCATGTGTTCAAGACTCTTCCCCATGCACTTCTCTATTAGTTTGAGTGTATCTATTTTGATTTGGCGGGCCTCGATCCACTTGGACTTATGCTTTGTACAGGGTAATACAAATGAATCCATTTGCATTCTTCTACATTCTGACTTCCAGTTGAACCAGCACCATTTGTTGAAAAGTCTGTCTTTCTTCCACTGGATGGTTTTAGCTCCTTTGTCAAAGATCAAGTGACCATAGGTGTATGCGTTCATTTCTGGGTCTTCAATTCTGTTTCACTGATCGATCTGCCTGTCTCTGTATCAATACCATGCAGATTTTATGACTATTCATCTGTAATACTGCTTGAGGTCAGGAATGGTGATTCCCCCAGAAGTTCTTTTATTGTTCAGTCAGGATAGTTTTCCCTATCCTGGATTTTTTGTTATTCCAAATGAATTTGCAAGTTGCTCTTTCTATCTCTATAAAAAATTGAGTAGGAATTTTGTTGGGGATTGCATGAATCTGTAGATTGCTTTTGGTAAAATGGCCATTTTTTACTATATTGATCCTGCTAGTCCATGAGCATGGAAGATCTTCCCATCTTCTAGGATCCTCTTCAATTTCTTTTTTCAGAGACTTGAAGTTCTTGTCATACAGATCTTTCACTTGCTTGGTTAATATCCCACCAAGATATTTTATATTATTTGGGAATATTGTGAAGGATGTCATTTCCCTAATTTCTTTCTCAGTCTCTTTATCCTTTGAGTAGAGGAAGGTTACTGATTTATTTGAGTTAATTTTATACCCAGCCTCATTGCTGAAGTTGTTTATTAGACTTAGTAGTTCTCAAGTGGAACTTTTGGAGTCATTTAAGTATACTATCATATCTTCTGCATATACTGATACTTTGACTTCTTCCCTTCCAATGTGTAACCCTTTGACCTCCTTTCATTGTCTGATTGCTATGGCTAGGACTTTGAATATTATATTGAATAAGTGAGAAGAGAGTGGGCAGCCTTGTCTAGTCCCTGATTTTAGTGGGATTGTTTCAAGTTTTTCTCCATTTAGTTTGATATTAGCTACTGGTTTGCTGTATATGGCTTTTACTTTGTTTAGGTATGGGCCTTGAATTCCTGATCTTTCCAGGACTTTTATCATGAAGGGGTGTTGAATTTTGTCAAATGCTTTCACAGAATCTAATGAAATGATCATGTGCTTCTTATCTTTGAGTTTGTTTATATGTTGGATTACGTTGATGGATTTTCGTATAATAAACCATCCCTACATCCCTGGGATGAAGCCTACTTGGTCATGATAGATGATCGTTTTGATATGTTCTTAGATTTGGTTTGCAAGAGTTTATTTTATTGAGTATTTTTGCCTCAGTATTCTAAAGGAGTTATGAGGTTGTTTAGATGGTTTATTTGTTCCTGATACAACTTTGGTACCTGATATCTGACTAGAAAAATTTCCATTTCTTCCAAGTTTTGCAGTTTTGATGAACATAGGCTTTTGATCGGATGATTTCTTTGTTATGTCTCCCTTTTCATTTCTGATTTTGTTAATTTGGTTACACTCTCTATTACCTCTGGTTTGTCTGGCTCAGGGTTTATCTTGTTGATAATCTTGTCACTTCCTGTTATTTTCATTGTTAGTGTTGGAATTATGTTTGTATGTATCTCTTTTGGTTTCATTGCAAAGAAATTATATTCTTAATTTTTGTACTACCTAGTTTCTCTCCTTGTTTTGAGTTTTCCATCTATTTTCCTCTGTAGGGCTGGATTTTAAAAAATATGGAACGTTTCACTAATTTACGTGTCATCCTTGTGCAGGGGCCAATCTAATCTTCTCTGTCTCATTCCATTTTTAGTATATGTGCTGCCAGAGCAAGCACTGGATTTTTATTCTTAATTAAATCATTTGAGGTAGGAAGACTGACTTCTAATTCAAATCTTTCAAATTAAATCAAATAAATCTAGGTCACACCTTTGCCTGGAAACCTATAAAAAGGATGGAAGCTTGTCTCTTTACCTGCTTGCTCTGTCTCTCATCTCACTAGAAGTCCATCTCTTCACTGGCAGTAAAGCCTTTTTTTTTTTAGATTCCAGCATATACTGAAGACACACTGAGACAATCAGCCTTAATGACTGGACAACTGCTGGATTCTGAGACCTTCAATTAGTAGATAGCTAAACTAGCTAGTACACACCCTGTGATCATTCTGATAAATGCTCTGATAAATGACAAGTGTGTGTGTGTGTGTGTGTGTGTGTGTGTGTGTGTACATGTGTGTCTGTCTGTCTGCTGTCTGTCTAAATCATGTATTTATATATGTAAATCCTATAAGGACAATAAGTCTTGTTCCTCTATAGAACCTTGTCTAATACAATAGCTTAAGGAAGAAAGGACTTAATGTCATGGTTTCAGAAGCTTTAGTCATAGTCTGCAGCTCCTCTTTCTGGATTGATGGTAAAAGAGATCTATGGACCTCATGGTGCACAGGAAGCAGGTACATTTAATTTTAGACAGCACTCTAGATACTCTAATCAAAATATTTTTCCTTACTTGCAGTCTAATCATAGTTATTACATCATTCCAATACTCAATATTAAGAGAATATTGCTTTTAATTATTGTGACAGAATGTTGCAAAATTCTAAAGATTTTTAAAAACGATTTATACTGTTGTTATAAAAAAAAGTAAAACTGAAAACAAATCAAATCAAATAAAGTTAATTTTATTCAAGCAGATATAGTTTAAAGGTAATATTTTCAAATTCCCCTCATATATTCAAGCATTAGATATCAAAGTATACTTTCACTTAATAGAGCAAATACTTGAATAGAGAAATATGTTAATTTTAACTTTTACCATATCATACATTTTGTTTAATATCAATGCTCATTCACTCCTTTAACGACTTATGTACACATTTAAGAAATTATGGCCATTTTACCAAAAGCAATCTACAGATTCAATGCAATCCCCATCAAAATACCAATCCAATTCTTCAAAGAGTTAGACAGAACAATTTGCAAATTCATCTGGAATAACAAAAAACCCAGGATAGCTAAAGCTATCCTCAACAATAAAAGGACTTCAGGGGGAATCACTATCCCTGAACTCAAGCAGTATTACAGAGCAAAAGTGATAAAAACTGCATGGTATTGGTACAGAGACAGACAGACCAATGGAATAGAATTGAAGACCCAGAAATGAACCCACACACCTATGGTCACTTGATTTTTGACAAAGGAGCCAAAACCATCCAATGGAAAAAAGATAGCATTTTCAGCAAATGGTGCTGGTTCAACTGGAGGTCAACATGTAGAAGAATGCAGATCGATCCATGCTTATCACCCTGTACAAAGCTTAAGTCCAAGTGGATCAAGGACCTCCACATCAAACCAGACACCTCAAACTAATAGAAGAAAAAATAGGGAAGCATCTGGAACACATGGGCACTGGAAAAAATTTCCTGAACAAAACACCAATGGCTTATGCTCTAAGATCAAGAATCGACAAATGGGATCTCATAAAACTGCAAAGCTTCTGTAAGGCAAAGGACACTGTGGTTAGGACAAAACGGCAACCAACAGATTGGGAAAAGATCTTTACCAATCCTACAACAGATAGAGGCCTTATATCCAAAATATATAAAGAACTCAAGAAGTTAGACCGCAGGTAAACAAATAACCCTATTAAAAAATGGGGTTCAGAGCTAAACAAAGAATTCACAGCTGAGGAATGCCGAATGGCTGAGAAACACCTAAAGAAATGTGCAACATCTTTAGTCATAAGGGAAATGCAAATCAAAACAACCCTGAGATTTCACCTCACACCAGTGAGAATGGCTAAGATCAAAAACTCAGGTGACAGCAGATGCTGGCGAGGATGTGGAGAAAGAGGAACACTCCTCCATTGTTGGTGGGATTGCAGACTGGTAAAACCGTTCTGGAAATCAGTCTGGAGGTTCCTCAGAAAATTGGACATTGAACTGCCTGAGGATCCAGCTATACCTCTCTTGAGCATATACCCAAAAGATGCCTCAACATATAAAAGAGACACGTGCTCCACTATGTTCATCGCAGCCTTATTTATAATAGCCAGAAAATGGAAAGAACTCAGATGCCCTTCAACAGAGGAATGGATACAGAAAATGTGGTACATCTACACAATGGAATATTACTCAGCTATCAAAAACAACGAGTTTATGAAATTCGTAGGCAAATGGTTGGAACTGGAAAACATCATCCTGAGTGAGCTAACCCAATCACAGAAAGACATACATGGTATGCACTCATTGATAAGTGGCTATTAGCCCAAATGCTTGAATTACCCTAGATCCCTAGAACAAACGAAACTCAAGACGGATGATCAAAATGTGAATGCTTCACTCCTTCTTTAAATGAGGAAAAAGAATACCCTTTGCTGGGAAGGGAGAGGCAAAGATTAAAACAGAGACTGAAGGAACACCCATTCAGAGCCTGCCCCACAGGTGGCCCATACATATACAGCCACCCAATTGGACAAGATGGATGAAGCAAAGAAGTGCAGACCGACAGGAGCCGGATGTAGATCGCTCCTAAGAGACACAGCCAGAATACAGCAAATACAGAGGCGAATGCCCGCAGCAAACCACTGAACTGAGAATAGGACCCCCGTTGAAGGAATCAGAGAAAGAACTGGAAGAGCTTGAAGGGGCTCGAGACCCCAAAAGTACAACAATGTCAAGCAACCAGAGCTTTCAGGGACTAAGCCACTACCTAAATACTATACATGGACTGACCCTGGACTCTGACCCCATAGGTAGCAATGAATATCCTAGTAAGAGCACCAGTGGAAGGGGAAGCCCTGGGTCCTGCTAAGACTGAACCCCCAGTGAACTAGACTATGGGGGGAGGGTGGCAATGGGGGGAGGGTTGGGAGGGGAACACCCATAAGGAAGGGGAGGGGGGAGGGGGATGTTTGCCCGGAAACCGGGAAAGGGAATAACACTCGAAATGTATATAAGAAATACTCAAGTTAATAAAAAAAAAAAAAAGAAATACTCAAGTTAATAAAAAAAATAATAAAAAAATAATAAAAAAATAATAATAATAAAAAAGAATTGTTTATATGTTTTAAATTTGTGGTGAATTATAAGTAAAGCTTTCAAACAATAGGAAATAATCATTCTACAATTTTGGCTTTGAAAAGGTCCTTCCAAATATCACATATTTGGATGGATTTCAATATTGTACTAAGTGAAACATATTAATAAGCAATTTGGCAAGGAAGGACCAAGGAGTGTGTGCTTTACTATGCCTGATGATGCTCTGCTTGGCTCCCTTAGCTTAAGGAAAGACATTTCAATGGGAATTGTTTAATAATTTAGTAAGAGATAGAGATATTTTGGAAAGAACACTGAGAAGCTGAGCATTTAATGGGTGGCAAGGAACATGGGAATGAGAACAGCTTGCAGAATGGAGACTATAAATAAAAAATAAGAGAGATTTCTAGACTGCCTCAAAAACTGAATAAACTCAAACCATCTCATGGTGTCAGAATTAATTTGATCTATTTTTTTAAGGGGAAAAGTAGAGAGTTAAAAAATAAGTGAACTCGGATTTCTGTAGAAATGTATGATTTAGATAAGGGAGAGGATTTTTTCCTCAAACCTTCAAGTGATGTCAGGTATGGCTAAAGACACTTCTCTGCACCCCGGGCAGAACTGTTGACTCCAGTGGCTATGTCCACCAAGTGCACATTCAGAAAGCTGCTCAGAACTTCACTATGCAGTAAGCCAAATTCAATTTTTCAGGCCAAATAATCTTTCACTATGCCCAGAAGTATGCAAATGTGTTTGCTACATTGATCTAATTAATCAGATGCAGATATTCTCCAAATTAGGAATGAGGTGCTTTACTATATAAAATTGGCTGTGAAGCGCAGTTACTGTTTTAAAGTTGGAGAAATGTTCTCAGATCAGAGATGCGATTGGTATGAAAATTAAGCATTGTCTAGCCTTAAGCTCTTGAAGCCCATTCCCACTGCCAGGCTACTTCTAGCAAGACCATACCTCCTAAACTTACCCAAACACTACTAGACCGTCAGCTATGAAGCCATTATTCAATTTCCCTACACTTTGTGGGACAAATATCATTCAAACCACTACACCACAGTTTCTACTCTAAGGCCTCAGAGAGCAAATAGGCTTCCTCTCGGTAAATCTGGAGGCTAGAGAGTCTTGTTCAGTAAGGTCTTAAAATATTCTGTAGAATAAAATAGAAGGTTTATTTGTAAAGTAAATATTTTGTTTACTTTTGAGACTGTGTTTTAATTACAAACTTTCTCTTTCTTCCTTCCAAACTTTCCTATATACCTCTACCCACTGCTCTCCTTTAAATTCATGGCCCCTTTCTTCAGCAGTTTTCTGTATGTTTCTTCAGCAGTTTATGTATGACACTTTCTTCTCTCCTCTACAGGCATTTCATGTACTTGATAAACAGACATACATGCTAGGCAAACTCCCATAACACATTAAATAAATAAACTTAAGATACTATAAACACATAAATATGCTTAATGAGATATTCTTTATTTCAAGATATTTTAATTATACATTATTTTTTCTTAACTTTCAAGAATAAAGTTCATCTATAAACCAGTATATATATATATATATATATATATACATACATATACATACATATATACATACATATATAAATATTGAATATTCTGCACATGTGTGTGCAGGTATGCATATTGATCTATCACTATTATTGATATATACATATGACTGACGTTTAGTGAGGAAGTGAGCCTTTTAATCAGTGTGTGCTCACTAAAAGAAAGAATGCTTATGAGACACTTCTGCAGCAAGAAAAGCAAGCAAATTCTTTCAGGCAGTTGATACGGAAGGAAAAGAATGCTACAATGCTTCAAAATCACAATGACTTTTGTTATGGCAGAAACAAAACTAGTAATTCTACACAGATGGGTGGCAGCTCTGGAGAATTTGAATGAGGATGGGCGAGGAGAGCCCATTGTGCTCCATAAAACGACACATTGCACACTTGTGCCTGAGGGTACTTTTGTTGATGATGTTGCAGGATATAACTACCTTCCATAGGTTTACGCTGACACAATCGGGTCTCCCTAAAGGCCATGTCAGGGAGAAAGCTCTTCTGGAGCAATGTCCTCCATACAGTGAGTATCATACCTTCCATGAGATTACAAGGAACTCCTTGATATTGGAAGGGACCGTCACTGTCACCACCTATAAAAAAAATCCTGAAAGAAATTGGAAGACACAAGCACAAAAATGGAAGACACAATCCATGACAGTATTGACTCCAATGAGAAATAATTGTAGTCAAAAATACATAATTACATGACAATATCAAGAAACATTGGGTCTGAAGAGAGAGCTGGCACAGACAAGAAACACATCTCATTTGCATTTACTTTTTCCTTTCTTATGCTGTTAAGGCATCTGTGTTCTCTCCCACAGATCCAACCCTACCTGCCTCCTCACCCTGACATTCCCCTACACTGTGGGGGTCAAGCATTGGCAGAATCAAGGGCTTCTCCTCCCATTGGTGCCCAAGAAGACCATACTCTACTATATATGCAGTTGGAGGCATGGGTCTTTCCATGTGTATTCTTTTGATGGTGGTTTAGTACCTGGGAGCTCTGGTTGGGTTGGTATTGTTCTTAGGGGATTGCAAACCCCTTCACTTCATTCAATCCTTTCTTTAATTCCTCCAATGGGAGCCCCATTCTCAGTTCAATGGTTGGTTGCAAGCACTGCCTCTGTGTTTGTCAGGCTCTGGCAGAGTCTCTCAGGAAACAGCTGTATCAGGCTCCTATCAGCACGCACTTCTTGGCATCAGCGATATTGTCTGGGTTTAGTGACTGTGTAGACATCTGTGCTCTTCATCATCACATCTTTAGAACAAACCTTAGCTTACCAAATAAGTAAGCACTACCATCTTGTCATTACAGAGAGTCAGACGCATTTGCTAAACTGATCTATTTCAGCCCTCCTGCCCCTCCCCTGTCCCTTCACTCCATATGGAGAGATATATTCCATAGGTGTTCAGTAGCAAATTTCTGCTGTTCTTGTCTTTGACTATTGCTGGGGTCAGGTATCTACAAGTCACCTGCCACTACAAGTCAGAACAGCCTCTTTCCCAGTATGTCACTGATATCCCCACTTATTCCTTAATTAGAAATATATGACTCGGGGGTTGGGGATTTAGCTCAGTGGTAGAGCGCTTGCCTAGCAACCGCAAGGCCCTGGGTTCGGTCCCCAGCTCCAAAAAAAAGAAAAAAAAAAGAAATATATGACTCGCTGCCTCAAGCCACTGGTGACTACTTTCTTTAAACTTTTGTCATCTTTCATTTGGTCTTCTTTCCACACGAAGACATAAAGGTTTTGAGTTATACTTTATCCTAGGGAACTTTTTTATTTTATAAGTGGTTAAATTTAAACATATCACAGTAGCTTCATTTTATGTTTGGTCCATAGGCCCTGATGTATTAATATTTGGCCCTTTAATAAACTATGCTGACATACTGTAGATATTATTTCCTGTGACTTCAGTTCTGTATGTTTTCGGGTTTCAAACAGGTGTGAGATTCCCAAATTCCAGTATGTCCAGTTTTCCGCTTCTGAATTTTTATCTCCCAAGCCATTTTATTTACCTGTGGACACTAACAGCAAAATGATAAAAGTGTTCAACAGGAAACATGTTGTGTCCCCTTGCCTGCTATAATTCACATTATTGCTTCCTAATGGAGGTTATACAGACTGCACATATAATATATCTTACTCATACAAACAATAGCCTATCCTTGTCCCGTAGGTCTCCTTCCCTTACTAGTGAGCCCATTGCACTGCCTTCATGTCTCGATTTCTATGAGATTCTGCATGTGAGGGACAATTTAATGTTGCATTCTTAATAAATGTTAATAAGTGTTGAATGAATGCATTTGTGGGTATATTTTCCCTATAAAATTTTAGTTACCCTCAAGAAGAATGTTATCAGGGGCGTAACTCTGTCTGATTCACTAATATGACCTTTCTCGTCAGTAACTCCATCCTATAAACGCATGCTTGATCTCTCTCTCTCTCTCTCTCTCTCTCTCTCTCTCTCTCTCTCTCTCTCTCTACTTAAGTACAAGCAACCCATGCCTAGAATACAGAAACTAAAAATGAAATTTATGCCACAAATAGCAACTATCAATTTTTGAATAATTATTAGGTACCAGGCACTTAAAAGCATAATCTTATTTGATCCTCTCAAGAACCCCACAAGGTATTATTCATATATTAGCAATGAAAAAGTAAGATTCTAAGAGGTTAATTGCTCAAATTCACCAAGAAAGTAAGTGTCAGAGTTCCAGCTGAGGCCTGTAGAGATACAAACCTCATGTTTCTTCCAGTATGTTGGGTTAGATAATGACAGAGAATGTCTTCAGGGTCAAGCATATTAGTTAATAGTTGATTATGGTGTAACCATTAGTCAAATTAAGTTTAGAAAGAGTACTTAGCATCCCCTCAAAGGATTAAGGCGGTATTGTTCTCCACAGTGTGTCATAGCCCCACTAAGAGGCCTATGTGTTGGAAAATAATGCAGATTTCACAAATAGTGATACATGTAGGGGTTCTTCTGAACACAATAAATGCAGAAGAAAATTCAATGACTACAAACAGACAATCCAGTGTGTTGGACAATCTTAGAATTTTAGAGGTTTTTTAAAATTACCATCCCATTTGTTTACATCTCAAATTATATCCCACTTCCCGGTTGCCCCCTCCAAAAACCCTCCATCCCACCTCTGCCCTTCCCCCACCCCTTTTCCTGTATGACAGTGCTCCCGCACCCACACTCTCCCACCCCACTGCTTCAACCTCTACACTGGGGCATCAATCTTCCACGGGGAACAAGGGCCTCCACTCCTGTTGCTATCAGACAAGGTTATCCCCTGCTACATATTTGTCTGGAGTCGTGGATCCCTCCGGATACACTCCGTGTTTGGTGATCTAGACTCTGAGAGAACTGGGTGGTCAGGGCAGCCTATGCTGTTCTTCCAATGTTGCAGTTCACCTCTGCTCCTCCAGTCCTTCTGCCAGTTCCCCAACCAGGTTCCCTGAGATCAGTCTGATGGTTGGTTCCAAGCATCCTCATCTGCATTGGTCAGTGGCTGGCCTGATTTCCTCAGAAACCGTATGATCATTTTATTAGATTATCTCCTCACTTTTCACAGGTTTTTTTAATGGATTAAAAAAAATCAAACAAAAACAAAAAATCCAGAGAATTACCGAGGTAAATGGAACGCCAAATAAATTATTTTAATTTTATTAATGAATAATTTTCTACTTTCTTTTATCTAAAACTAGCATTAAACTTCTTTATTCTATCTGAAGTTTCCTAATAGGTCTAATCAGTTCGAATAAAGACATTCACATACAGAAGAAAGGAGGCAGATCTCACAAGTAGTTAAAAATTTTCAAGCTTAATATAGTTTATACTTATATAAGTATTCCCCTTAAAATCCCTGTCATTAAAAAGACAGAAAAACATACTTGTCTAGTTTTCAATGTTCTTTCTGAAGAGCCTCTTTTACTTCCACTCTCTTTTTTCTTTTCTTTTCTTTACAAGTGGATCTTTTTATTTACATTTCAAATGTTATCCCTTTCCCGGTTTCCTGTCAATAAAAACCCTATCCCATCCCATTTACCCCTTTTCTATGAGGGTGTTCCCCCACCCATTCAGCCACCCCTTCCCACCTCTCTGGCCCATCCTGCCATTCCCCTACACTAGGGGTGGGTAAGGGTCCAGCCTTGGAAGAACCAAGGGCTTCTCCACCCATTGGTGCACAGCAAGGTAATCCTCTGTTACATATGCTGTGTGTCCATATGTACTCTTTGGATGGTGGTTTAGTCCCTATGAGCTCTGGTTGGTTAGTATTATTGTTCTTATGGGATTGCAAACCCCTTCAGCTTCTTTGATCATTCCTCTAACTCTTCCAATGTGGTCTCCATGTCCAGTTTAATAGTTGGCTATGAGAGTCTACCTCTGTATTTGTCAGGCTCTATCAGAGCCTCTCAGGAGTACAGTTATATCATGTTCCTGTCAGCATGTACCTCCTGGCACCGCCAATAGTGACTGAGTTTTGGTGGCTGTATGTATATGGGATGGATCCCTAGGTGGCACAGTCTCTGAATGGTCATTTCTTCAGTCTCTGATCCAAACTTTGTCTCCATATTTCATCCTAGGAATATCTGTGTTCCCCCTTTTAAGAAGGAATGAAGATTCCACACTTTGGTCATCCTTCTTCTTGAGCTTCATGTGGCATGTGGAATGTATCTTGGATAATTAAAGCTTTGGGACTAATATCCACTTATAGGTGAGTGCATACAATTTGTGTCTTTTTGTGATTGGGTTACCTCACTCAGAATTATTTTTTAGTTCGATCCATTGCCTATGAATTTCATGAAGTCATTGTTTTTGATAGCTGAGTTACTACTCTGTTGTGTAAATGTACCACATTTTCTGTATCCATTCCTTCATACAGGATATCGGGGTTGAAGGACATCTGGGTTCTTTCCAGCTTCTAGCAACTGTAAATAAGGGTGCTATGAACATAGTGGAGCATGTGCCCTTGCTATATATTGTTCCATCTTTTGGTACATGACCAGGAGTGGTATAAATGGGTCATTGGGTAGTTCTATGTCCAGTTTTCTGAGGAACTTCCAGAATGATTTCCAGAGTGGTCATACCAGCTTGCAATCCCACCAACAAAGGAGAAGTATTTCTCCTTCTTCACATCCTTGAAAGCATCTATTGTCACCTGAGTTTTTGATCTTAGTAATTCTGACTGATGTGAAGTGGAATATTAGGATTGTTTTGATTTGCATTTTCTTGATGACTAAGGATGCTGAACATTTCTTTGGGTACTTCTCAGCCATTCGATAATCTTCAACTGAGAATTCTTTGTTTAGCTCTGTACCTTATTTTTAACAGGGTTATTTGATTCTCTGGAGTCTTCTTGAGGTCTTTTTATATATTAAATATTAGCCTTCTATTAAATGGAGGATTGGTAAAGATCTTTTCCCAATCTGTTGGTTGCTGTTTTGTCCAATTGACAATGTTCTCTACCTTACAACAGAAGCTTTCCAGTTTTATGAGGTCCCACTTGTCAATTCTTGTTCTTAGAGCATATGCCATTGGTCTTCTGTTCAGGAAATTTGCCCCTGTGCCTATGTGTTCGAGGCTCTTCCCCACTTTCTCTTCTATTAGTCTCAATGTACCTGATTTTATGTGGAGGTCCTTGATCCATTTGGACTTGAGCTTTGTACAAGGAGATAAGACTGTTTCAATTTGCATTCTTAGACATGCTGGCCACAGTTGAACCAGCACCACTTGTTGAAAATGCTATCTTTTTTCCACTGGATGGTTTTAGCTCTTTCTCAAATATCAAGTGATAATAGGTGTGTGGGTTCATTTCTGGATCTTCAATTCTATTCCATTGATCTACCTGCCGGTCTCAGTACCAATACCATGCAATTTTTGTCACGATTGCTCTGCAATACAGTTTTAATTTGGGGATCTTGATTCCCTCAGAAGTTTTTTTACTGTTGAAATAGTTTTCGTTATCCTGGATTTTTTGTTATACCAAATGAATTTGCAAGTTGCTCTTTCTAACTCTATGAAGAATTGAGTTGGAATTTTGATGGGGATTGCATTGAATCTGTAGATTGCTTTTGGTAAAATGGACACTTACAATATTATTCCTGTCAACCCATAAACATGGGAGATCTTTCCATCTTCTGAGATCTTCTTTAATTTCTTTCTTCAGAAACTTGAAGTTTTTGTCATACAGATCTTTAACTTGCTTGGTTAGAGTCACACCAAGGTATTTTATGTAATTTGTTACTATTGTGAAGGGTATCGTTCCCCTAATTTCTTTCTCAGCCAGTTTATCCTTGGAGTAGAGGAAGACTATGGATTTGCTTGAGATAATTTTATACCCAGTCACTTTGCTGACATTTTTATCAGGCTTAGTAGTTCTTTGGTGGAACTTTTCGGGTCACTCAAGTATACTATCATATCATCTGCAAATGGTAATATTTTTGACTTCTTCCTTTTCAATTTCGACCTCCTTTTGCTGTCTGATTGCTCTTACTAGAACTTCAAATACTCTATTGAATAAGTAGGGAGAGAGTTGGTAGCCTTTTCTAGACCCTGATTTTACTGGGGTTTCTTCACGTTTCTGTCCATTTAGTTTGATGTTGGCTACCGGCTTGCTGTATATTGCTTTTACTATATTTAGGTGTGCACCTTGAGTTCCCAATCTTTCCAAGAATTATAACATGAAGGAGTGTTGAATTTTGTCAAATGCTTTGTCGGTATCTAATGTCTTTTTAAGGATTCCTTGATTGTCTGCAAATTCCCAAGGCACACAAAGTCATTCCTCATTCAACTCTGCCTGGCCCACTTATGTATTTAGATTGAGTAACTAAGAATCCTCAGAGTGCTTAAGCTGAATGTACTTCTGTATAGATTTGCAAAATGGCATTAAAAGACATATAGAATTTGAAAATGGCAGCATGTCATTGTATCTATTTTCCAGTATTGATTTCTGTTTAAGTACACAAGGTACCTCTGGAGCAGGATGTAGGAGGAACTCAAAATACTCAACATGTTCTCAAAATTTCTCTTCCATTAACATTTCTTGCATGCTCATTGCTCCAGACAAGTGTTCATTTTGTATTTATAATGCTTTTACACTCAAATAATTATTATTTTCCTTGCTTGCATAAAGGAAGAAACCAACTAAAGAATAATGAGATGATGTGAAAGACCCTGTTATGCCTTGGGTCAGAGTGCAAATTCAGCCATTCTGATAATAGTTTGTTTAATCATAAAACTATCATCTTTCTAGAAATCATTTCTATGTATTAGCCTAAAAGAAGGAAGCTTTCAGCACTTTTATTTTCTGAGTGAGCTCTCTTAATTATCACACTGAGTGATTTATGATATGGTATCTGCATATGTGAGCATAGAGTGACCAATTGCCTTGAGACACAATTGCAAATTTACTGAGAGCACTTTTGTTGCCACATTACAATGCTTTGTGTACTTCACATTCTTAATCTTGCATTTTTTCAATGTATGTATTTAAAATATGAAAAATTACAAATCTATAATTCTACATTGATAGGGTCCTTGTTATGCCACTCCAGTCTCTAAAATACTCTCTGAGGCCCAGTTCTATTTTATTAAATATTTCTTTAGTATAAAAGAAACACTTAGGATAGTTTCACAGAGGAAAAGCTTGCATCAACATTGGTTTTGTGTGGTTAGGATGCCTTGATTGCTTAAGTTAGAGGGAACTCCTCCCTGCTTCTCACCAATTGATAAAGCAGAATATTTAAATTTGCCTATTTTCATTATTAAACATGTATTTTAGATCTTATTACTCAGGTAAATAATATTTAATAAAGTAAATTAATTATGTGTGGCATCTGTATGTTTGTTCCCATACTGCTGAGTCATGTTTGTGCACTGAGGTATTATCCTAGATAATGTTATTGACTGGTGTGGATATTTTTCAATCCCCTCTGAAAAAGGAGGATATAAGAGACAAAGGAAGCTTTGAGAGTAAACTCATTTCCCATAGCAAAACAGACGGTAATATTTGCTCAATGTTTATTTCAGCATTCCAAAATTTTACATGTTGCCAAAAATAAGAAAAATGTATTTTTACATTTATAAACTATTTCAAAATCTTAATATCACTGATCAAAATCTAAATTTGGAATATAGGAGGAAGATTAGTGAAGCATTTTCTAAAACTTTGATCCTCAATTTTTCTCTTTCCTTCTAGAGTACCTTAGCCTTTTTCTGGGCATAGTTTGCATTCCTCAGTATTTATAATTGGTGAAAAAACAGACTGCCACAAAGATCACACTATTCACATGCTAACCTATAAACCCTGCTCCCACATACACTCCCCTTGGAGGATCTTTTTTAATCTGTAGAAAGCACACCTGATTAGAAACCTCAGCAGCTGCAGGAAAGATGTGCTCAGGAAGGAAGGTGCCTCCTCCTGCTGCCAGTAAAGAGATAAGTCTTTCTTCTCAGTGTGTGATTCCTGTGTCTGTTTGAAATTTCTCATGAAAAATCCAGCCTGATCCCTAGTGTATTTCTGAATGGAGCATTTGTATTTTCTTGGCCTAGTTTAACTCTTAGGAAAAGCGTAAAGTATCTAAACCATTTTATTTTCTCTCCAGCTTTCTTATCTAGAAAACTTGGAATACAGGTACTTCTACAAAACTCCATTGGACTTGAAGTTTACAGCTGAATAAACAAAGACATTTCTAAAATGAATTAATTGGCATTCTGGAAGTTTCAGCAGTGTTATTTTCTATAATGAAAATTAAAAAATAATCTTTGAAGTAATAAGAGAAAGAAAGTGAATAAAGGGCAATATTTTATTGGGGGAGACTTCTAAATGTTCATAGTAATGAAAATTTGAACCTCATAGGCAAAATGCAGGTACAATAACAGAATGGTTCATGTCAGTGACAATGCCACTTCCAACACAGTCTGCACCAGTTGTTTTGAAATCTATAATTACTTCCATATAATTTTTACCTGGATTGTTGATTCTTCTGACTCAGGAAACCAGGAATTTTTTTTCCAGCAATGGCTAGAAACATGACTATGAGTAAAGCTGTGTTTCGTGAACTTTATAACACTTTGAAATTAACACTTAAAAATTAAATAATTATTATTTCACGGTAGCCTTAGTGATACAAAATAATCATTGTGAAGCTTAATGACAGAAAACAGATAATTATTTAAAATGGAGCAGGACACACACACACACATACACACACATACTGATATTCATAAAATAAATTGTTTTTTGCTGTATTATAGTAATCTGAAATTTAGAATTCTTTTCTATGCACATCTATGAACATACATGTTCACTTCAAAGAGATAGTCTGCCTTTAACAAAGTTAATGCAAACTGGTGTGGCCCCTATGAAAACTTACTTGTGTGAAGATTCCTCAAAAAGTTGAATAGCAATATACCAGAAGGTTCAGCAATCCCACTCTGGGGCATATACTTTATGATTTCTACAGCTTGCTACAATGAGAGTTGTTTCTCTATATTCATTGCCTCTCTATTCATTACAGAAAGAGATTTTAAACAGCCTAGATGACCAGTAAAGAGGATAATAAAAATGTGGAACATTTAAATAATATACTCTTAAATGTGGTATATTTCAATATTATTCAGCTCTTAAGAAAATGGAAACTATGCTATTTGAAGGCAAATAAATGAAGCCAGATGAGTCCTCCTGTGAGATACCCAGACACGGAAAGACAAATATTGCATGTTTTCACTTGCATGTTTTCTTTTCAGGTTTCAGTATGTGGATCTATGCAAGTAATCTCAGAAGCTAAGGAGTGACTAAAGGGTCAGGGAAGAGGACAAGCTTTTCTAAGGAAGAAGAAATAGAGCATAGCATTATAAAGAGACAAAGGGTTACTAGAATAGGAGAACTGAATTGGGAGCAGGACAGGAGGGCAGAATGAGGAGAGAACATGCAGAGGGATGAATTAATAATAAAGGCCTTTTGAAAAACCATATATAAACATTACTTTACATGATTCATGATATATATATATATGTGTGTGTGTTAAATTCACATATATGATATATATAAATAAATTTAATAGTGTTACCCTATAATGCATGACAAAATACCCCAAATAGACATCATATGGCATCAACTAAAACATTCCAGTTCTGAGAATGGGTTAAATTTCATTGAGTTCTTGATTCAATGAGTCCCATAAACCCCTATATATCACACACTATTTCCAACACGATTGGTTACTGTCCATAACCAATTGCTGAAGACACAAGTGTACTCATTTCATCTAATATGAAGAAATGAAGCTGCTGCACAGCTGAAAGTCCCATCCTTACTGAGTAATGTTCATGCTGCTAGAAGGTACTTTGCAGACTGAGGAAAAATGTAGCCATCAATTTCACGTAGCTCCAGACCCTGTGACCTGAGGCACATTGGCAGGATACACAGGTGCAGTAGTGTCACTAAGGACACGGGAAGTTGCAGTTACTCCTGGGTTATAATTAAACCTTCTTTATGACATGGATCACACTGCTAAAGTAGCCAGGAACCTGTGACTAGACAGCTCATGGGCCATAAAAGAAAACCTCCTACTGCTATTGTTACCAAGGTACATACAGTAAAATGGTGCTGTTGACACATCACTGTAATTATAGAGCAGAACATTGCTCAATGCTCATCGGAAAAGCTTCTTCTTGCAGTAGATTGCAGTAGATGGTAATAAACAACAGCAACAATGCGAATCCTCAACTGCACAACGTGCACAGAGTGAGAGGCTTTGGATTACATGGTCCTAAGTGTGAATATGATCTTTCTTGCCAAACCCCTCCATTCAAGGCTCAGGGGTGTATACAAAAGAGAAAGCGAAAAAATTATAAGGGCCCAAATGATGGGCTGCACCAAGAAAACAGTGTTTTCCAAAGGCAAAGAATAGCCGATGTACAAATAAATTCACAAATGCTGTGACAGCATGCAAAGAACCCATACAAGTTCCAATCAGACAAAAACCCAAGACTGAGGAGAAATGAACACAAAGTCGCCGCCATCATCAAGAGTCTATTTGTAATTAATAATGGCTGACAAAGGAAAAATCACTTCTCTCCAGTCGAGTATCATGGGTATTGATATATCACACTGCAGGCAAGTCCGCATGCTCAGAAACAACTGTCCAACACAAAATATATTTCCCAACTTTTATGTGTGAGCGTGTGAGTGTATGTCTGTGTTTGTGTGGGGGGGGTGTTGTGGGGGGGTGTTGTGTGTGTGTGATGCATGTGCATGTGTATGTGTGAGTGGTGTATATGTGTATATGTGTGTGTGTGTGTGGTATGCATGTGGGTATATGAGTGTGTAAGTGTGTCTTGTGTGTGTATGTGTATATGTGTGTGTGTCTGCATATGTGTGTCCTTGTATGTCTGTGAGTCTGCTTTAATTTTAATTTGTTTTAATGGGAGGTTACTTCTTGTTTTGGTTTGTTTGTTCAAGAAAGAGGAATGCCGTCAGGTAGTTAGGGATGTAGGGAGTTTGGGAAGCTCTGGGTGGAGCTAAAAGAAGGGAAATATTCTGATCAAATTATCCCATACAAATACTAAAAATACATTTTAAAAATCAAAATGTTTTAAAGTTTTTGATTGTTCTTTCTAATGGATAAATACTTATTGAGTGAAGAATTTTATCCTCTCTCAAGTTTCAAATGGTGAACTCTGGAATTCTTTTATGAGTAATATTTATTGGAGGAGAGAGAAAAATGTCAAGAAGACGAGTAGGGAAGTATGAGGGGAAGAATGGGAAGATGGTGGTTCATCAGGGCACTAAACTTGTGTTGACACTTTTTGTTGTTCCTCTTCTAGATGACTGAGTTAAAAGTAGGGAGTGGCTGATACAGAGTGAATACAAAAAGTTCACTTCAAAAATCATAATCTTCTTCGCTCTATAAAATTAGACTATACACTCTATACACTAAGACTTGGGAATATAAGTGATTTCATCAGAAAATAACTCCAGAGAAAAGAAGAGGGCCTTAGAAAACCAGAACAAAGATAAAATAAAAAAGAAAAGAATAAAAATAAAAAAGAAGAATGAAAAGAAAGTAGACAGAAAAGAAATAATCAAAATCAGAACTGAAATTAAAGAAATAGAGTTTTAGAATATAAATCAAATACAGTCTTTTAAAAATATAACATGATTAACAAATCTTCAGCCAAATAACCTCAAAGGAAGATAGTAAATTCAAACCAATACAATTTGAGATGATTGAGGAAGCTTGATCTCACTTAGAAGGGGAAATTAAATAGTCATAAGAGGCAGATAGAGGGGGAGAACTGGGAGGGACGGGAGATGGTGAGAGGAATAGGAATTCAGGATCAGATGTGGTGAGGAGAGATGACTAGATGGTCATGAAAATGAATGGAAATCTGCAGCTTACGCCGGTGAGGAGGTGAGGGGCATCTCTAGGACTAGACAGAGACCCTGAATAAAGGAGGCACCCAAAAATCAATGGAATTAGCTTTAATTCACTACACTGGGGATACGGAACCTGAAGATGCCACCTCCTACAGTCAGACAAGAACCCCAGTGGAGTGAAAGAGACATCCACACCCACCCACAAAGCATTCAACTCAGAATTTATCTTGTCTACAAGAAATGCAGGCAAGAGGGATAGAGCAGAGACTGAGGGAATGGGCATCCAACCTGCCCACATTGAGACCCATCCCATGCACAATCACCAATCCCTAACACCATTAATGATATCCCGTTACACTTGCGAACAGGAGCACGCTGTCCTCTGAGAGGCTCCACCCAGAAGCTGACTCACATACAGACACCCACAGCCAAACAGTGGATGAAGCTTAGGGACTCTTATGGAAGAACAAGAGGAAGGACTGTGGGCCCTGAAGTGAGTAGGAACTCCACAGGAAAGCCAACAGAATCAACTAATAACCTGGACTGTTAGGACTTTCAAAGTCTGAACCACCAACAAAAGATCATATATGGAATGGGCCTAGGCCTCCATATGCATATGTAGTAGATGTGCAGCTTTCTTTTCCTGTGGGTTCTGAACAATTAGAAGGGACCTATCCCCAAAGCTGTTGTATTCAAGTGGGTTATGTTTTTCTAGCTGGGCTGGCTTGTCTACCTTCAGTGGGAGAGGAATCATCTAGTCTCCCAGAGACTAGAATTACCATGTTCTAGGAGACTCAGGGGACTCTATTCACTCATAGGAGAGGGGGAGAGGAGATGGGGAAAGGACTTTGGTAGGGGGGACAAGGAGAGAGGTAGTGAGCAGGATGTAGAGTGAATAAGCAGAAAAATTATTAAAATTCAAATAAAATAAAGATGAAGTTGAAGAATTATAATAGACACTGTGGGAATTCAAAGAATTAGGAGGTCATACTTTAAGTCTATATTCCTCCAAAATGTAAATTATATAAAAGTTGAATAATTTCTAGGTTTATTGGATATTTATCAAAAATTAAGTCATGATGAAGCAAATTATTTAAATAGAGTCATAAAATACACCAAGATAGAAGTAATTTAAAACCAACCAAAAAAAGGAAAATGTCCAATTCTCAGTATATTCAGTTTAGGTTTCTATCAGACCTTCAAAGAAGAATTAACACTGCTATGCCTCAAGCTATTCCATAAAAGACAAACGTGTAGAATAATTTCACATTCTTTTTTATGAAGGCAATATCTCTCCTATAAGAAAACAAGACAAATATCTGGCTAACAAAGGAAAGCTGTAACCAGCATCTACAATAAAGTTAGAAGCAATTGTTCTCAATAAAATTCTCTCAAACTAAATTCAAGAACACATGAAAAGATTACATATGATGATCAAGTTGGCTTCATCCATTAGATGGGAGGGTAGGCCATCATGCATAAATCAGTAAATGTAATCAACCACATCACTAGACTCAAAGACAGATGTTATATGATTATCTTATGAAATGCAGAAAAGTATTTTAAAAGTCCTAACGACTCTAGGCATATGGAGGACATAGTTGGCAAATTGCTGATGTATCAAGGCAATATACATCAAACCCACAGCCAACACAGAAGTGAACAGAAACTCAAAAGTTTTCTCCCTTAATCATGAACAAGATAAGGATGTCCCACTCGCTCTCCTGTTCAATATACTGTATAAGATAATCCATACAGCAATAAGACAAGCAGAGAACATAAAAGGAATATATACCAGAGGATAAAAATCATGGTCAAAGCACTTTAATTTGCCTTTCCTGATCTCTCTCTCTCTCTCTCTCTCTCTCTCTCTCTCTCTCTCTCCCCCTCTCTCTCTGTCCCCCCCTCTCTCTCACACACACATGCATGAATGCATGCTCTGTGTGTGTGTGTGTGTGTGTGTGTGTGTGTGTGTGTGCTTTTAACGTGTTGCTTGTTTTATGTTAAAAGTCTGATATTTTAGCTTCCCGCTTGTGTGGTCATGCATTCAGGCTAGTGCTGCCATTCCTCTGCCTTGCCATGATATATCATTTTCCTACCAAAGGAAAAGCAAAAACTAACTCTCCTTATTAATGTGTCTTTCGTACATTTCTTATTTAATCACCACAGCAAAATAGTAACAAATTCAAACAAAAAAGAAAAGTGTCTATATACAAAAAGGCATCATCATTTGAGTCAAGTAGAAGGTCACAAAATGGGAAAAAATACAAGTTAACCATCTTATAGACAGCTAGTATCTAGAATACAGAAAGGATGGACAAAACCAACTTTGAAATGGAGCATATAAATAACAAGGAAGTTATCAAAAGATGAAGTACAAATGTATGAGAATATTTTACCTTAGTTGTCAGAGAGATTCATATTAAAACTTTTTTGAGATTTTACCTTACTCAGTCTGAATGGTTATTTAAAATCATTTGATGAAAAATGATGACCTGGATGTATTGAAACATAGAACATTGTGGATATTTGTGTGGAGATTTCTCAAAAAATTTACCAAAACCAATAAAATTCCATACAACAAAACTATTAATAAATTTGTACACGACCCACCAATACTGACTACTCTTGGGTATATATCCAAAGAAACACTCTAGATCCTACTACAGAGACACTTGGTCTTCCATGTTCATTGTTACTCTATTCATAAAAGTAAGGGAATGAAAACAGCTTAGGTGTCCATCAAAAGAATGATAGATACCAAAAATGTTGGATTTGCTAGGTAAGTGGTTCTGGAAACAACAACTCTGAGTGAGGTAATCCAGACCCAGTAGGACAAAAGCTACATGTTTTCCCTCATTGAGAAGTCCTTTACGAATCTTCAGATATGTGTGCTTCATTTAGACTTCACACAGATGCCAGACAATTATTAAAGAGGAGAGAGTATTTCAAGAGAGGGGAGGCAGAACAGAACGCATTGATGTTAAGGTTAAAGAGGGATACAGAAGCATTCATATGTGGTAGTGAGTTGAGAGACAGGGTAGAAGAGGGAATATGAGGCCTGGGGTGATAAATATAACTAAGACCTTCTGAAAAAAATATAAATCACTACAGAAGCTTCCATATATACACAAATACATGCATACATACAGACACTATATATTCTAAGTGTGTGTGTGTGTGTGTGTGTGTGTGTGTGTGTGTAAGTTTACATATACTTATAACTAAGGAGCATGAACGAGCCTACTTGATACCACAGGATAAAAAATTAAAACAATTTTAATGTCTGGAATGGGTTACCGGAATTTGTGATATTGGCCAGTAAGGGCCCATATAGTACCAAACGTTAAAGGTTATTATTGCTCTAGAACAGGACTATTGCTGGAAACATCAAATATTTGAGTCAGAGGACCCAAAGAAGTCAAGCTGGTATTGATATGGAAGCATCATTCCTACTGGAAAGCATTCATTATACTGGAAGACAGTTTTCATGTTCTCCTGGGAGAAAAATAATCGTCACTCTTATCCAGCTCTGAATGCTGTGCAACAATAAGATCTCCACAGCAAGTTATGCTCATTTGTGTAATAACAGTACAAATTCTCGGGAAATAACCAACCACAGTCTGATTGAAATAAAGTATGATAGACAAAGTGAAATCACTATCGATAACAATTATCAGAGCAAAGAACCTGTGGCGAGAGACATTGTGGGGCTTGGGGAAGTACCTACCACTATTTTCGGGGTAGGATATTCTGCTAAAATGACTCCTTAAAACCTCTCGTTATGCATACTGATCAGTGCATTCCTCAAACATCATCAGATAATTTTTATTTGTACATAGTAATTAAAACAGAAATTGTAACCTGATCAAGGTACCTAGAAAAAGGGACTCTAGAGTTCTCAGCTATAAATGAGAGAACATATCACACCCTCCTCCAGAAGCGAAGCGATCTTATTGAAAGAGCAGGAGAAAGACCATAAAAGCCGGAGAACTGGATGACTATGAAGAAATTGTTTTCTAGACTCAATCGGGCAGGTCCATGTATAATCTCATGATGATTGCAACAGCATGCATAAGACCTAGGAAAGCTCAAGAGAGAGAACATTTAAGCACTGAGCTGAAAGGCAGACATGAATTCTCACTCTTAGCTGAGGAGTTATTGGTAATTGATACCCATGGAGAGAAGGAAAGTGGATGTTCTTTATGGACATGGCACTTGGTAGGTCTAATATACTCTAATTAACATGTAAGAGTCTACAGCCAACTCTACCGCCCATGAAGTGTTTATAAAAAAAAAATGAATGAGATAGCAAAGTTTACTACTTATGAAATGGGGGTGGTTTGTGAACAGATGTGGGGCTGAGATGATTATCATCAAAGTACTTCTGTGAAGCTCTCAAGGCCTTAATAAGTCACTTAAAAAGAAAAGGCTATGTAAAAATGAAGGTTTTTAGCAGGGGCTTTTATATATTAATTGGTCTGTATTAGATTGGCATACCACTACTTTGCTTATTAGGAACATTAGCAGCAGATACATTCTCAATTATCTAGAAAGATAAACATAACTTTAATCAAACTCAAAAAAGAATAGAGATATATACCCCAAGAAAATATACATAGAAACATGACCTGGGAGGAATATCACTTGGAAATGACAAAATGAAATAACATGTTCTTTTGCTTTCTTTCCTTTTATGGTTTTTTTCCTATTGGAGCTTCTATCAGAATCTTTGTGTAGTAACTGAATATATATGTTAACAATGCCTGTTTCAGTTGAAGATTTGCTGCACTATCCCCCTCCAATTGTGCATAAAAGTTCAGCCTGAGTTTACTAAATGATTGATAAGAATCCAAGATAACCTAAATGTTCTATGAGAAACTTTTAAGTATTTACTTTTGTCCATGTTGTGGCATAAGAAGTGAAGGTACCCATCCGTGATCACCACTGTGATGCAGGGAGCAAGAGGTTCCCAATTGTTCTTGAGGTAAGTTATGAAATGTTTCTGCTTTCTGAAATGAGGACAGAAAGGCACAATGGTAACTGCTTTTGTGATTAGTGAAATAAAGGATGAATATCTAAAGGGTTATAATCTAATGTATATAAAGTGGGGGCAACTTAGTGAGACTTGTTTGCTCTTAACTAAGATTATTTTTCAAGTTATTTGTATGTGTGTATGTGTATGTGTTTATGTGTGGGTGCATTCAAATGAATTCGGGTACACATAGAAATGAAATGAGAGCTTCAGGGTCCTTGGAGCTGGAGGTTCAAGTGCATGTGGACTGGCTGACACCAGAGCTAAGAACTGAACTCCTGTCATCTGCAAGAGCAGGAAGTACTATTATGCACTGAGCCATCTCCTCAGAGCTTTGTTTGTGCTTGTCTAGACCTTTGGTTGTGACATCATTTCCTTGGCCGTCTTTCAGGGAACCTTCCACATGAAGTTCTAGAGGAGAAAACATAGGGAAAAACTGGGAGAGGCCATTGTCCTTCAGCTTTCTCATTTTAAAATATTCACTGAACCAAGATAGGGCCTTTAGTGATACCATTCCTCTATAAGAGACAAAAGTGAATCAAAATGCACACTCCCCACCCATGTATTTACATAGACCATACCATCCCCAACAACTGAAATGACTAACCATTATCCTGCATCCCTGCTGGTCTTGGATTAGACTTAATGAACATTATAATAGGTTTTGAGATAGAGAACCAATAAGTCATTCAGTATCTCCATCAGTCGAGGTTTATAAACTAAAGGACAGCAACTACTCATCACAGTTGTAATTCTGGGTTACCATTCTACAAAAACTTCCAAATAGGCAATGTCCTTCCCTTTGATTAGCTCACATGTGACCTAAATAATAATAATAAAGGTTATCAGGATTAGGAATAAAATTTAAAAAGAAATACTATTAAAATATGGGACAAAATGAAAACAGTCCTAAGAGGAAAACTCATAGCCTCATATCTCTGACTGACTCCCAAAAGAAACTGGAGAGAGCATATATCAGCAGCTCGAGAGAACACCTAAAAGCTCTAGGAAGAAGGAAGCAAATAAATCCAAGAGGAATAGAAGGAAAAAGTCAAAATCGGGGCTGAAATCAACCCAGTAGAAACAAAAAGAACTATACGAGGAATCAACAAAACCAGGAGCTGGGTCTTTGAAAAGAAGAGGACCAATATATAACACTTAGCCAGACTGACCAGAGGGCACAGAAACAGCATCCAAATTAATAAAATGAGAAATGAAAAGGGAGACATGAAAATAGAAACTGCAGAAATTCAAAAAAAATCAGATCCTACTACAAAAGCCTATAGTCAACAAAACTGGAAAATTTGGATGAAATAGACAATTTTCTAGAAAGATACCAGGTATCAAAATTAAAATGGGATCACATAAACCAACTAAACAGCCCCAAAACCACTAAAAGAAATAGAAGCAGCCATCAAAAGTCTCCCATTCAAACACAGCCCAGGACCAGATAGATTTAGTGCAAAATTCTGTCAGACCATCAGAGAATACCTAATACCAATACTCTTCAAACTATTCCACAAAACAGAAACAAAAGGAACATTGCCCAATTCATTCTATGAAGCCAAAATTACGTTTACCTAAAACAACAAAGACCCAACTAAGAAAGTGCACTTCAGACCAACTTCCCATATGAAAATCAATGCAAAAATACTCAGTAAAATTCTTGCAAACTGAATCCAGGAACACATCAAAACCATCATCCATCAAGTACAATTAGGCTTCATCCTAGTGGTGCAGGGAGATTTCAATATATAGAAATCCATCAACATAAACCACTTTATAAACAACCTCAAAGGAAAAAAAAACACATGATCATTTCATTAGATGCTGAGAAAGCATTTGCCAAAATTAAGCACCCCTTCATGGTAAAAGTCTTGGAAAGATCAGGAATTCAGGGCCCATACCTAAACTTAGTAAAAGTAATATATAGCGTGCCAGTAGCCATCATCAAACTAAATGGAGAGAAACTAGAAGCAATCCTACTAAAATCAGGGTCTAGACAAGACTGCCCACTCTCTTCCTACTTATTCAATATAGTACTTGAAGTCCTAGCCAGAGCAACTACACAACAAAAAGAGGTGAAAGGGATACAAATTGGAAAGTAAGAAGTCAAAATATCACTATTTGCAGATGATATGATAGTATACTTAACTGACCCCAAAAATTCCACCAGAGAACTAATTAACCTGATAAACAACTTCAGCAGAGTGTCAGGGTATTAAATTGACTCAAACAAATCAGTAGCCTTCCTCTACTCAAAGGAAAAACAGGCTGAGAAAGAAATTAGGGAAACAACACCATTCACGATAGTCACAAACAATATAAAATACCTTGATGTCACTCTAATAAAGAAAGTGAAAGGTCTTCAAGTGACAAGAACTTCAAGTCTCTAAAGAAAGAAATTGAAGATCTCAGAAAATCGGAAGATCTCCCATGCTCTTGGATTGGCAGGATAAATATAGTAAAAATGGCCATTTTGCCAAAAGCAACCTACAGATTCAATGCAATTTCCATCAAAATTCCAACTCAATTCTTCATAGAGTTAGAACAATTTGCAAATTCATTTGGAATAAAAAAAAACAGGATAGTGAAAACTATTCTCAACAATAAAAGGACTGCTGACAGAATCAGGATCCCCAACCTCAAGGAGTATAACGCAGCAATCATGAATAAAAAAAAAAAAGCTTTATGGTATTGGTACAAAGACAGGCAGGTAGATCAATGGAATAGAGCTGGAGACCCAAAAATGAACCCACACACCTATAGTCACTTGATCTTTGACAAAGGAGCTAAAACTATCAAATGGAAAAATGACAGCCTTTTAAAGAACTGGTGCTGGTTCAAATGTAGGTCAGTATGTAAGGGAATTCTAATTGACCCATTCTTATCTCCTTGTACAAAGCTAAAGTCCAAGTGGATCAAGGACTTCCATATAAAACCAGATACACTGAAACTAATAGAGGAGAAACTGGGGGAAAGCCTTGAACACATAGGCATGTGGAAATTTTTCCAGAACACCAATGGCTTATACACTAAGATCAAGAATTGACAAATGGGACCTCATAAAATTGGAAAGCTTCTATAAGGCAAAGGGCATTGTCAATAGGAAAAGAAGTCAACCAACAGATTGGGAAAAGATCTTGACCAATCCTTTATTTAATGGAGGGCTAATATCTAAATTATACAAAGAACTCAAGAAGTTGGATTCCAGAGAATCAAATAACCCTATTAAAAAATGGGAAACAGAGCTAAACAAAAAATTCTGAAGTGAAGAATATTGAATGGCCAAGAGGCACTGAATGGCCAAGAAGCACTAAAAGAAATGTTCAACATCCTTAGTCATCAGGGAAATGCAAATCAAAACAATCCTGAGATTCCACCTCACACCAGTCAAAATGTCTAAGATCAAAAACTCAGGTGACAACAGATGCTGGCAAGCATATGGAGAAAGAGGAACATTCTTTCATTGTTGGTGGGAGTGCAAACTGCCACAGCCACTCGGAAATCAGTCTGGAGGTTCCAATTGGATATTGCACTACCTGAGGACCCAGCTATACCTTTCTTGGGCATATACCCAAAAGATTCTCCAACATACATCAAAGACACATGCTCCACTATGTTCATAGCATCCTTATTTACTATAGCCAGAAGCTGGAAAGAACCCAGATGCCCTTCAGCAGATGGATATGGAAAATGTGGTACATCTACACAATGGAGTACTATTCAGCTCTTAATATCAAAGACCTCATGAAATTCTTAGGCAAATGGATGGAACTAGAAAATATCATCCTGAGTGAAGTAACACAATCACAAAAGGACACACCTGGTATGTACTCACTGATAAGTAGATATTACCCTAAAAGCCTGGAATACCCTAGATGCAATCCGCAGACCACATGAAGCTCAAGAACAAAGAAGACAAAAATGTGAATGCTTCAGTCCTTCTTAGAAGGGAGAACAAAATATTCACAGGAGGAAATACAGAGATGAACTGTGGAGCATAGACTGAGAGAAAGGTCATCTAGAGATGGACTCACCCAGGGATCCATCCCATATACTGTCACCAAACCCAGGCAATATTGTTGATGTCAAGAAGTGCATGCTGACAGGAGCATGGTGGAGCTGTCTCCTGAGAGACTCTGCCAGAGCTTGAGAAATACAGAGATAGATACTCTCAACTAACCATTTGACTGAAAACAAGGCCCTCAATGGAGGAGTTAGAAAAATAACTGAAGGAAATGAAGGGTTTTCAATCCCATAGGGAGAACAACAATATCAACCAACTAGACTCCCCAGAGCTCTCAGAGACTAAACCAAAGAGTACACATGGAGGGACCCATGGTTCCAGCCCCATATGTAGCAGAAGATGGCCTTATCAGGCATCAGTGAGAGGAGATGCCTTGGCCCTGTGAAGTCTCAATGCCAGGTGTAGAGGAATGCCAGGGTGGGGAGATGGGAGGGAGTTGGTGGGTGGGTGGGAAAATACTCTCTTCGAGGCAGGGGGAGGGAAGAAGTGATAGGGGGATTCCAGAGAAGTCAGAAAAGGGGATGACATTTGAAATGTAAAAAATATCCAATAAAAAATTAAAAAAGAATAATGTGACTTAAGCTAAACAAAAATATAGAAATTAAGTTACATTGTTGGAAGATTTTTTTTTATCTAATCTGACCAAGCAAGGAAATGTTAAGGTGTATTTCAGATTGAGCTTTTAGAAACAATAGAACATGATGGTGAATGTATGGTGGAAAAATTCAAAAGAGAAGGAGTCCAGAAAGAAAATGAAAAGTTACTGAAATGGGAGTGATCTTACTAATCATTATGAATATATTGTCCAGTATAAAGATAATATGAAGTATATGTGTAATTTTCAATGTGCCAGAGTTACATTCATTGTGTGTGGGATTCCATGCCTCAGACAGGCTCTGTTCTGCTCCAACTGGCCTTGACTTGTGTTCTGGCCCCTCCCATGACTTCTCCAATAAGCTGAACCTATAAACGTACACCATGCTTCCAGCTGTAGGAGCCACATAGAAAAAGTAAAAATAACTAGCCAATCATATAAGCTTTATTATGGTTTATTTAATCGACTTTAATCAAAAAACATCTCTATATAATCAAGCAAAACTAAGTTTATAATAATGTGTAGAGGAAGGTTTTTAAAGGCCATGAATCTGGATTAAAATATTTAACTTTGGCAATCATTTATCAAGAAAGACATAGTCACTAGTGATTACAAAGTATCATGCTGGACAGTGTAACTCCAGAAACTAAAAGAAGGAGTCTGTGTGAATGATCCTAGAAATGGTTTCTTAAACAACACCCAAGCAAGAGAAATATCAATGGACATGTTAATATGGAGTGGATATGCTTTCCCGTGATCCCATCTCCAGACAATTACCTAGAAACAATTGACTGCTGTAAATTCAAGCCTTTCATTGGCTTTTGTCAGTGTAGTGTTGTCCCCGAAACAATACAAACACACACACACACACACACACACACACACACACACAAAATATAAAGTGGTTGTGTATGTATATGTATAAATGTATATGCAAAAATAATAATAAAGGAAAAAGAGACAATGAGATAATCAACTTGATTATGGTGGAGCATGCAAGGGGTTGGAGAGGACATAAATGGGAGGTGCTACAGGTAAAAAAGGGACGTGGGAAATTTTTATAATTCTACTTCAGATAAAAATATGTTTTGAAAAATATGAAATATCTCAAGGTGACTTTGAAGATAAAGATAGAACATTGATAAACAAGCCTTCCCAGGCAAGTACCGAAGATTTGAACTATATTTGAATCACAGTAAGAAATTATTAGTTGGGCTTAAGCAGAAGATTGACATGTTATGACCACTGATTGAGAGACAATCTCCCTGTAAAGTATAGAGGCAGTACTCTATGGAGAAGGACAGTGATTTAGAGGATTGTTGAAGTCCTCCTTGTGACACATCTACAGTTCAGACAGACTTGTGCCATTGACTGTCACCAGGAAATTGTGTACATATATTTTAAATTCCATCAGAGTTATGCATGTGGGATGCTTATAAGGAGAGAAGTGAAGAATGATATGTAAGTATTCAATTTTCTTCTGGAATAAAAAAGAGCTTGTTATGAACTGACATATATTATAAGTGGAAATAATTCTCTTTTTCAAGGACAGATATTTAAAAATCCTACTAACATATGTGAATTATAGAAAATAGAGAGAAAATTGTATTTACAAGCATGGAATCAGGACTTGGGAGGTATCAGTGTGCAAATATTATTTGAAAGTGACCCCTCTGTAGGAAAGGACAAAAATGAAGAATGGGCTAAGAGATTAACAGAAAAGATAAGATTAAATAGGTAGTGTAGAAAGTTCTTCTACAGACAGGACATTGTCCTGGTCTTCTTGAACTCTCATAGCTGAGTTTATTCACTGGAGACAAGCATATAATTGGCACCATTAACCTTGTTTTTGGAGGTAAGGAGGAGAGGAACATGAGCTCCATGATGATCTATGTAGTCATTTAACTGTGGTTAGTGGGAGCAGCTCATAACTCCTGCCCATATATATATATATATATATATATATATATATATATATATATATATATATATATATATATATATTTAACAGTTTATTGGAGACATTCTTTTCATCAGGGGTATAGTCGCCAGTAAGTACCCAGATTCTTCTTAGCAGTCCTAATTAAGCTCCTTTGTTTCTCTAAGCTAGACTTGGGTAAAACCAATTTGTTCATCTGTCATTCATGACTTATCTAAACCTAATACCCTTAGTCAACTTCTCAGGAAATTTTCACACACTACGTTAAATTTGTGAGAGGTAAATTAGAAAAGCAAAAGCAGTTTTCCTAGACAGCTGTGTCAAACAAGACTGAAGGGCTAAAAAGAGATTGAATGTGTAGTGAGGAGGACAGAGAATATTGTCAGTGACTGCACACATGACACAGAAGGATTGAGATATACCATAATGCTGAAGTTTTTGCCTAGCATGTTGAATACAAATTCTTCAAGTTCAATCTTAGCATTCATGACAAATAAAATAGAATAAAGGACTAAGTTGGTTTCTAAAGGTGCAAAGATCTTGCGGTGTATAAGCATGAAGATCTAAGTTCAAATCCCCATAGCCCAAGTAAAATGATGACAACGATGCATGATGGCAATGATGCATGATGGCATCCTCCTATAATCCTGTCACGGAGAGATTGAGACAGAAGGATCCTCAGGGCTTTCTGTACAGTTCATCTAGTAAGCCATCTGATCTTCAAATTCAAGTGTTCAAAACTCAGTGGGAACTGACAGAGGAAGGTATCTAGGCTGCTGAGCTCTGGTTTCCACATGCATAGACATAAGGATGCACCTGCATGCATTACAAGTGAAGATATACATGCACCACATATGCATACACACGAACACATAGAGCAAATTTGGAAGATGTGATTATTTCTTAAGGATATAAGCACCAAGTTTCATTTTTACGCAAGTACATAATCCATTGTTCAAGAATTTACGATTCAAAATAATAGAGACTTGATTATTTTTTTAAAAAAAAAAGCAAATTGAGAAAATATGCAAGACTAATCCACCCACATGAGTCAGCTTCATAAAAATTCAGTTTATGATGAGGCCAAGATGCAAATTCAGTTAGTCCCAACACCAATTGCCCGACTATCATACTTATTATCATGTATGTTCTATACAACTTAGGACAAAAGAAAGATGACTTTCTGAAACCAAACACTTAGTTCAGTTCTATCAAACAAAGACTTGGGCAGGAAAAGCATGAGGTGTGGATAGCAGAAAAAGTCTGGAGGTGAACACATTATCAACAAGCAGCACCTGCATTGAGACTGGGATAAACCTTAGTCACGTAGGTATAAGAGGCAAAGATGACTTGGGTACACTGATGCTGGCAATCTCGGCCGAGATTGTGTGACCTTGATATTCACAGGCTGTTTCATTGAATGCTCACTGCCACTGCCTCTCAAAAGCATTCTGGGTCTGTGCTGTTTTTTCCTCACACCTCAATGACTAATGATGGTTTGGGGCTGTTACTTGGCAGTGCTGCCCCTAAAACTTTCCAGGATTTTTTAAAATATATATATGTATATAAAACTATAAGCGACCTTCAGATGGATTTGTTAGCAATTTCTCTATACTAAACATATCACTTCCTTTAAATGAAGTACTCGAAAAAAATCAATCAACTGAAAAACATCGAGTTTAAAAGAAAGGACAATAAGCTTAGATTTAGACAATGTGATTCGGTATGAAAGAACGAGATCTAATTTGCTGTGTGGAGAGATCCCTGGAGATCTGATAATGGCACTTTGAAGAACTGTGGGCATTCTCTTTGGAACTTGAGCAGTGGGTGTTAACTCTCCAATTTTCCACATGATCTGAAGGATTGTGTCCATCCAGATAGCATCACAGGATAGAGGAGATTGTAGAACATAATGAAGAACCCTGAGCTCTTGTCATTTGACTCTTTACATTAAATGAGGACACACTTCAAAACCCGTAAGTGGTAGAAAATATATCTATGTGATTATTCAAGGACTCTAAGCAGTCTACGAATGGACAGTTCAAAAACTCACTAGTAAATGGTGAGCAAGGCTTTGTTAATATTAAAACATGTATTTTAGCTAAGCTATAACGTGAACAGAGCTCCTAAGTAGCCTATTGGAGACAGAATACAGCAATCAAGTGTGTAGTTTCTCTATGGTAATATGGTACATCTGTACTATCTGGTTTCCTTACAGGTCACATTGCTACAACCTTTTAGAGGCCTGAGGTGTGGAAGATGATGTTTTTTGTAACAAGGTAGGAATAGGTATAACTAGCATAATACAAGAGAAGAAAAATTATTTTATTAATTATTTGAGTGTGTGCATGTGTAAGTGGGTGTATGTGTGCAGGTGCCTAAGGAGCCAATGGAGAGCATCAGATGTGCTACTGGAGAAAGAGAAGGCTATGCTCCCCAAGTGCTTCCTAAGCACTGAGCTCTGACACTCTACAAAAGTAGCAACTGCTCTTAATCACTAAGCCTTCTCAGCAGCCTCAAGAGAAAGAGAATTGCAATGGTTTGAAGAGGAATGTCCCTCAGACATTTGAATGTAGGGAGTGGCATCATTTGACTAGTATTAGGAGGTATGGACTTGTTGGAATAGGTGTGTCCTTGGAGGAACTGTGTCAGTCTGGATGGGCTTTGAGATTACAAAAGACCATGGGGAAGCTCCTCGTCTTTTTTTCCCTTTTAGCTTGTGGAAGAATGTAGCTCTTAGCTACTTGTCTAATACCTTGTATGCCGCCATTCTCCCCACCATTATGATAAAATTCTGAAACTGTAAGCAAGACCCAAGCAAATGCTTTCTTTCACAAAACTTGCCATGGGATTCGTGTCTACAATAGAATACTAAGGCAGAAGTTGGTACCGGGGACCTGGGTATTGCTGTGATAGTCTTGACCATGCTGTTCGTTGGCAGGATAGGGACTTCAGATTTGAAAAGCATTTTAAAGCTTTATGTGGGCTTAATGGGTCACATCCTAGTAAGAATATGGAAGACATTACTGCTGGGAACAATGCAGATTAAGATGGCTTAGCTCAGAAGGTTTCATAGGGGAAGAAAGTTAGTGGCCCGGAGGTCACATTTGTGAATAGTAGGGCAAAAAAGAAAGAAAGGTTCCTTTTGAAACTAAAGGGAAGAGTTTTGGACTAATGGCTTTGGCAGAGTTGATTTTTAATATAGTCCGGTATTGACTGTGATGTGTAGCTTAGTGAAAAGGAGCAAATATCACATGGAGAAATACAGAATGTACACTGTGAGGAAACAAAGCTCACCAGGAAAGGTAATTGTACAGCCAAGTCCTGTGCTCAAGGAAATAAAATGCTTAAAGAAAGGCCTGGTCCTATATGGACTAAAAGGGGTGATAACCTCGGGGCAAGACTCCACTGGGCTAAGGTTCTAACTTGGAAAATCAATTAATAAGGAAAGCTTAAGCCACAAAGGATACCATCAATAATGGAAAAAAATTACCTGTTGTACAAGCAATTGAAAGAGGAGACCAAGTCCCAGGCACAGCCAGCAGCAGAACTTGACATCCTCACTCACAACCATGTGTTCTAACTTTACAGTCAAGGATACAAGAAGGAGGTTATGGAATTTCCCTCCCTATATAATGAAAGCCACTGAGGACAGGGTGTCCCTGCATGGAGGACCTGAGAGGTCATTCCGTGAAGCTATGAAGCTGAGGACTGGATGGTTTTGTTGACCCCAAGACGATGGAGATGCCAATGGTGGGAATCTTGCAGAAGAAAGATGCAACCTGGTGTGGAAACCACTGCAAGAGAGAGAAGTGTATCGTTGGCAACAAAGCTGAAATTAGTTGGAGATCTTAGCAGATCTTTGACATCTGACATGGAGATGCAGAGATTGGAGTTTTCCCAGTTGGTTCTTGGACTTGCTTTGGTTGAGTATTTCTTTGCTCTGTTCTCCTTTCTCCCTTTTGGAATGGTAATACATGTTCTTTGCCATTGTGAGCTCTTTGATTTTGATTTTGCATGGGATTACCGTTAAGAAACTGGTATGTGGGGGGTTGGGGATTTAGCTCAGTGGTAGAGCACTTGCCTAGCAAGCACAAGGCCCTGGGTTCGGTCCCCAGCTCCGAAAAAATAAATAAATAAATAAATAAATAAATAAATAAATAAATAAATAAATAAATAAATAAATAAAAGAAACTGTATGTGTCTCAGAGATTTTTGAATTTCGGACTTTTAAACAGTGTACTTTTAATACACGGTGTATTATGGTGATTAACGTTGAACAGAATGCGTATTTGCATTATGATATAGCTACAAGCCTTTGAGGTAAAGGGAGTGGAATATAGAAATTTGACATAAGAATGTCACCATATGCTCATATATCTGGATACTTAGTCCTCAAGGCGTGGCATTCCTTGAGAATGATGAGGAGGTGTGATCTTGATGGAGTAGCTATGGCCTTCTTGGAGGAAGTTTATCACTTCTTGGGTGAGTATCAAGGTTTTAAAAGCCCATTCTGGGTCCAGTCCTTCTTCTCCGTCTTGGCCAATAGATGAGGATGTACCTACGATTTACTGTACCAACACCATGTGAGCTACTATGCACCTCACCATGATGATAATAATAAACCCACTGAAATGTAAAAAGGCCTCAATTAAATATCAAAGAAGTTGCCTTGGTCATAGTGTCTATTCAAAGCAGTAACATCCAGTCTAAGGGGAGTAATAAATTTGCTATCTGTTCCATGTTTTAGAGACTTAAAAATGTAAGCCATGAGCTAATGCTTCTCACCCAATGAAAAATAGCCTAAAATATATTCCTTCATCTCTTTATCATTTATTAATTATTGTATTATTATATTATTGTATAATTAATTGTATAATCATTGCATTAATTGTATCATTTACTAATTTACTTCCTATATTATTTGCTTTAATTAACTATTACAGCAATTTGCAGCCTACTTTGCTTCGCTCTCAACCTTGTTGTGTTAAACTGCATGCCAACACGTAGGCAGGTCCATGTGGTGCGTAAAGGATTAAGAGATGCTCCAAATCTTCATTTGTTCTAGTTGATTGATCCAACACATTAGTGATAAATTTGGGTAAAGGCAATGTAATGATTTTTGCACCCTGAAAAACCATTTTAAGTTTATTTTCCTTATTATTATCATTATTATTATTATTGCTGCTTGAGTGAATGCATACACATGTCTCCCTAATACTGCTTCTTTTCTTCCAAATCAACTTGGGTTTCAGGAATGAAACTCATGTCATAGAACTGATGTGTCAAGTGCTCTGTACCAGATGAGCCATGTTACCAGTCCTCAGAAACTGTGTATACTGCTTAACTTTGTAAACTATTTTAAGCCGTATTAGCTCTTTCTTTTCATGAGTATACACTTTCTAGATGGGTACATATACTTTTTATATCCAGAACCTATATATACTTTATGCTGTCAAGTTCCAATTCATTAACAAGTTCCGGCTACAGTTTTAAGACATCAGGATTAATATTCACTTTGAATGTCCTGAATATATCTGTGGAGAGACCCAATATTTCATACCCAATAAGCTGAAAGTCAGTGTTCAGAATCTGTTTCTTGTTTATTCATTTGGTGAGCAAGTATTTACATCTAGATAGTTACGGGCTCACAACAGATGGTATTCTGAAGACATAGCAACTTTATAGAGTGTATGGAAGAAGACAGAAACATATTTTATCAACATATTTGTGCTAGAAATGTATGTGGAGTATTACTATAGTGCATAAAATAATTTATTTTGTGAACTGAAAAGATCCCTATGGAGAAAGCAAAGCCAAAATGGTATTTAACAATATATGGGAACTTATTTTCTCTGCATGGAACTTACCATGTATAATTTACAGAATATTACTTTTCCAAACAAGGGAAAGATTGAAAATATCTTTTAAACTGTTGTATTCATATATAGGTATAGATTTGAAGCTATAAATACTTATACATTCGGGAATACAAATAAAGCAGGAGCCGAGTTGCTCATCCATGCATTTACTGTGCTGTATGCCATGTAAGACATTTCATAGAAACTGGTAAAATTATTATTACAAATTCTTATCTACATATGTTTAATTAACTAACTGTATTGTACCTAAGCTTGTGCTATGTGTAATCTCATGGCTAACTTAAGTCAATAAAAGTCTCAGTATATCCAGACTGTTATATTAAATTCAAATAGTCCCTTTTTATCATTTAAGGATATTCACCATGATTAGTTAATATTAGAAACGTAAAAGAAATTCATATTGAGTTAAAGACAGCAAAGGCATCTCTCTACATTTTTCTGCATCTAAAAAAGAAAGAGAAGGAAATCACAAGACATTGAACTAACCTGCTTTAGTGCTCGAGCATAAAAACGGATACCACCCACCTGCCATCCATGCATGTCCATTCTAAATTAAGCCAAGGCCAGGCTCACTAGTCCTGAGTGCTGAGAGCTGCACAAAACAGAGAGATCTCGACTGGGATTTTAAAACTGGCAAAAAGGGCAGATTTAGAAATGGGTCAATCACTTCACTGACCTCAGCCACTACCACAGAAGTGAAAGTTAGCGGTTCAGCTTCTGCCAGGACCTGAGTAGAGTAGATTTCCCAACACTATGCTTGAGTCAGAGAAAGGTGAATAATAAAAATCTATAAGTAGTTAATATAAGGGGGAGCAAAAAATATCTTTCTCACTCTTCTACATTTGCGACAGGAAGTAATACGTTGCTGGCAAGGAAAATCATGTTTAGGAAACTTTAATTTACTTGACTTTATCTTTAAGGATCTATGAATCCCATTTTATCAGCATACCTTACTTAAGTGGTTAAATGTGGACTACTCTGACTTTCTTGCCACCAAACCTCAGAGAAACCCAGCTAGTTTTAAGGCCAAGGGGAGAAAAAAAAAGTGGTAATCTTTTTTATTTCACCATGCTTCCAACACAGCTATCTTTCTGAGCCACTGTCCCTGATCAGTCTATTAGATGTGAGAAAGTGAATTTTAATGAAAGAAGAAAGGATTTCAATGAGTGAGAACAGTAATGAGCTCCCAGCTGACACAGTGGACCAAGCACTCAATATAATAACACATTCATAAGTACTTTCTCCATATTTGCAAAAAATAATTCACACGTAGCCAGGAATGACATATGTAAAATGATCATATTATATAAGTAAAGATAATATGTTATATTAGATAATATGCATGTATGTAAAGATAACATATAGATATAATTAACATGCATATGTTTGCCCAGAACGATAGAAAGAAGGTGCATACAAATCAAAAGCATTTACTGGGCATCAAAGTATCAAGATGATTAACCAAGTAATTAACCAGTAACCAAGATGATTTTCTATATAACTTCTAGATAAACTGAAAACTCTTTCACTATGCTTATTTCATTCTAGAAAGACGTCGCTGATCAGAGTTAAGTGAAAACAAGTTATCTGATCTTGGAAGCTGATGCTACAACCAGATGTTGAATCATGTTCATTTTATCTGAGTAGCTCTGTTTTGTGGTTAGGACTAGTCCCTTAAGAGAGCAGCCTAAAAGCCAGCATAGATTGCTATAAGGCAATGATTGAGATATGGGTGACTGTTCAGAGAAACTGTTCTAAGTAAAATGTTGCACATAGACACATTGAGATGAAAGTGGGGACATAAGATGCTGCTGACGTGTGCTTTCTCTGGGAAAGGCTCTGAAGAACACCAGTGTGAGCTAAGCAAGAGGTTTAGCATATTAATCAGTGCCTTCATTTGTTATCTCCATAGTGTAGATTGGGACGCTGAAATGCTAAGAAATTAATTAGGCAAATAATTAAGTAATATAAACTCAAGTAGTGATGATCATTATTCATTAAGAAAAATATACATGTCTACATTTAGGTGTGTAAAAAAGACTCTGTTAGTGAGAAGAAAATTTATAAACGACAAAAGAGTTATTTTGAGTAACACATTTATTTCTGTATCTGATTAACTCTTTTTATTCATTTTTATGGATTAATGGAAATATTCCTTGCAGCCATGTGAATCAAACATCAAGTATTTAGAAGATGTTTATATAATGATGAGCTGGAATGCACAGCTTACGCTTAATTACATTTCTGAAGGCGTGAACACTCTAAGATTATCCAGAGTATTAAGGTGCCTTGATTACAAATTCTTTACCTATGAAATAAATTAGATTCTATTGTGAACATTGACCAACACTGTATTTTATTCAGAAGATTTGAGGCAGTGACACTCGGAAATTTTATGGGAGCCACTTTCACATTTAATAATATCATATTATTTTCCTTCCAAATACCTTATCTAATCACATCTATAATGAAACTGTAGACAAATTCTGTATGGCACTTTCTTCTTTAAGCAAGATTATGAGCAAAAACATGTCACATATGATCAGCATTATTTGGCTTTCACTTCATTATTTGACTATATAACACACACACACACACACACATCTGTGGAGTGCTTTATATGCAGATACCTGGGGTCATTTTCATTCATGGGTATTTCACAGACCAGCCCTCTCTAAATGCTTGGGGTCTTTCAAACTCAAGTGTAAAGTGTTCATTAACATTTCAATCATTTCACACCTAGTAGCATATGCCATATGCTAGTCACCTAGTGAAAAAATTGCATAACACTATAAAATCTCAATGTAGTCAGCTCTGGGCAACTCAGAGGAGAAGCTAATCTGAGCTGCCAGCCTCACTGGGGAAGGAGGGAAAATGTGGCAGTGAGCCAACACAGTTCCTATACTTTCCACAAAAAGAAATGCCACTAGAGAATTATGACAGATGAGAAGTGGAATCCTTACCATAGTCACATCCTTCCACAGTGTGATATGATTGGGGAATTGTCATTATTTTATATTACTGTGGGAAAAATTACACTCCTCTTCTTGAATAGTGTTGTTCCACAGGGTGTATCCCTTTGTTAAGCAGAAACTCTGGCAATAAAGACAGACATGTTACAGAAGAGCGAAGAGTGTTACACTGTAAAGACACCCAGGTGTGCAACTCCCATAGGTATTTGATGGATCAAGAAAGGAGGAGGGACTCAAATATCTTCACTGATTTATTACATAAAATGTTTTCAGAATACAGTTATTTTAAATGAGTGGTTCTTACCCTTCTTTGGATTCAAACCAGAATATTCTGTGACATCGTGTAAAGTCTCATAGGAGACAAGTGTATACATAATTATAATTTTATAATATTTCTCCCATGTCAAGAGGTAAAGGAATAGCCCATTTTTTCTAATTCTTGACAAATTCAGGATATATAAGTACCCAAAGGGAAAAGGAAGGTGTTAGCATCAATAAGAAATTGAACATAAAACCAATCCCATGAGCACAAATATTTTAAAGTTCCTAAGAAAATTGACTTTAGTAATACCTTTTGTTTGTTCATTTGTTTTTCCATTCTCAGTTTGAGGTAAGTCATGCCAGGGCTATGTCCCTAGAGACCATGGAAGAAAGAGCCCTAGCTAGAGGTGTGTTGGGGAGTAAGATACTTTATGTGCCCTTAAGACAATATGACCCCCTCCACATACACACATTCAGGAGAAGAGGCTAGTTTATATAATCATTTCTTAAACATTTGCATCATTTCCGAACTAAATGTACTCATACATGCTGACAGAATTTAAAGTACTCAACTGAAATCTTCTAGAGAATATTCATTTAGAACCATTTTATTTGGTACTTGCCTACAATTTTCTCTAATTTACGATTCAAAATTATAGATATATGCAGAATATTTTGAATAGCAATGTAATTAAGGATTGTAAGACAATACTAGGGACATGCCAGAAGCCACTGTATTAAACACAAAGTGGAATTAGACTTATAAAATTATACCTATGCAAAAGCATTTCTCTGTGTTTTTTGTGTGCTAATTACTGTGCAGAAGAAATGGTGGTTGTCTTTAAGGTAACATTCCCCCTACTTTCCTCTATAAAAACAGTGCAAATTTCACATACTTTACTAAAACTGCTTGATGGCAGAGAGAAAACTGCCATCTGAAAAAGGAAAGTCAGGTCTGTCACTGAGCTGATACAACCAACATAGAGATAATCTTATGCTAAGACAGAGGTACCCCCGGCCTCATGGGAATAATAGATAAGTTCCATGGAATAGAGTTTCGTGTTTTATGACAGTTTAAATTATTACTTCATCTGGTCCCATTAATTCTCTGCACCCAGATTTGAAGATAATGCAATGCCACTGCCTCTGACTACCAGGACAACATGCCTATCATGTGAATGCTGTCTTCTCCATTATCCATCATTAAAAGCACCACTCCTTCAACCCTCACAATAATCCTCAGGTGTTGCAGTAGTAGAGAAGAATCTTGCTTAGCCCCTAGTCATCGAAAAGCATGTGATAAAACCTGACCAAGAAGAGTATGCTATGGTCTGGACCACAGTCATGATTAGAGGAAGACATATATGCAACGTTGATTAGACCTTCTCCGCAATCTTTCATGGCTGGAACACCAGTGTTATGTTTAATATGATCTCAATATACATGCTCAGGGCAATAATTCCCTGGCAATGTAGCCAAGCAGAAGGAAACAAATTGACATATGTGAGAGTTTTATGGCCTGGCTTGAAAAGAATACCTATCTCTGCATAAATGGGTCAATGTGTATATCAATGAGTCATATTAATGCTTAAATTAGTTTGTATTTATCCTTGATTCATTTATTCGCAGTAGCTCTAAAATAAATTTATTACACTCATGTAGGTTGTTGTACAATAGAAGGATATAAATTTGGATTCATCTAGAGAGAGGTGAGCAGCACAATCAAAGCAGTTCATATTTGGCCCATTCTGAACTTCTATTTGTAGAAGCACAGGATATATTCTTGCCTGATTTATGTAGATGCTGTTAATTTTCCATATAGTATAAAGAAAATATTGAAACATCAGGATAGACTGAAAACAATCAGACAGAATACCTGCTGGAATTGGAATGTTCTGACTAGTTCTTGAAGTCATAGAGATCAAAACAAAGAAAAGGAGAGACAGGAAAGGAGCAGAGAGAGAGAGAAAGGAAAAAAGGAGGACAGAGGAAAGAAAGGAGGGATGTTGGGAGGGAGAAGAGAGAAAGAGAAAAAGAGAAATGAGGGAGAGAAAAGAACCAAAGAAAGAAAGGATGAAAGAAAGAAAGAAAAAAGAAAGAGACAGAGACCATTCATTTTTGGTTCATAACAACTGATTTCAAAGCAAAATGGCAACTTTAATTTACTTCATGTTAAAGTGAAACAAAATATGTCAAATTGACTGAAATTTATACAGCCATGTTTTGCACGACAGAAATGCCCAACGCATGACTCTAAAGCAGAACAAACAAGGGAGCTAGACGTATAAACAAATACCACATCGGATCACCAAAGCCCTAGAAAATGGAACAAGATCTATAGCTTACACAGGCACTAAATTTAAGGAGTTATGTCAAACAATATCATAATTCATGAATGCTATATCTTAAAACAATATTTCAAAATTTAATTAATGCAACAAATCCAAGTTCGAGGAAATGTCAAAATTCTAAGTAAAGTCTGGTGAAACTCAAACAGGCCTTACACATGTCTTGTCAAAAAAGAAATAGAAAAAGAAAAAGACCAAAAAAAAAAAAAAGAAGAAGGAAAAAGCAGCTCTTATTAAGAATACTGTAACCTAATTCAACCTGGATTTAAGAGAGTGATTAGTGGCCTCACTGCCCCGGGCAGATACACTAAATTACATTGCTAGGAGACAGAAACTACTAAATGAAATTCACATTTAGGATGAGACTCATCAAACTTGGGTGGGAGTAACCAGATCAGAGAGGAAACAGAGAACAAAAGTCAGCTGAGGTTTCCCAGGCATTACTTTGTCATTGAAATGTCAGCTCTGGCTCCTTTTCCACCCCTAAAACATTCTCTATACCAACAGGAAGTTTTTTAACAAACACTGTTTCCCCAGAATGCAAATCCTGCCAAGAATCTTAGAAACTGCTCTGAAGTAAATTGGATACCAGACGGAACACGTTGACAAAGAAATTGACAGAACTTCCCTGTAAACTTTGGCCATTGGTTACGGTCACTGTATAGTATTCAATTTCTTATCTTCTTTCACTGAAAAAATGTTTATTATGTGCATATTTTGGTCTGCAAGAGTAATTTGGATGGGATATTTTGGAATTGTTTAGACAATCCATGTAGTTACAGGTACCACACTTATCCAGAGCGACACCTGAGCTAAACAAAAGTCAATTAGGTCATCCAATATCACAACGCTGGATCTGAGTAAAGAAAGTGAATGAGTATACTGTTGGTGTCCTCAGATAACGGATCCCATTACAGATGGTTGCGAGCCACCACGTGGCTCATAACCACTGACCCATCTTTCAATTTCCCGCACCACATGAAGCTCAAGAAGAAGGAAGACCAAAATGTGGATGCTTCAGTTCTTCTTAGAAGGGGAAACAAAGTAGTCCCAGAAGGAAACACAGAGCCTACAAATTAGGAGCTATTCTAGAGTCCATGTTATTTGTGACAGACTTGTCTTCCCTGTGTGACAACCTGGTTCAGTCTATTTATTCATTCATTCATTTATTTATTTATTTGCTTATTTACTTATTTACTTACTTATTCATTTATTTAGTTACTATTTACCTTACATCCTGCTCACTGCCCTCTTCCCAGCCACCTCCTCCCACAATTCTTCCACCCTCTCCTTCCTTCTCTTCTCTGAGCATGTATCTCTTCGCCTAGCACTTCAAGTCTCTGAGAGGCTAGACACTTCCTTTTCCACTGAAGTAGTCTAGCTAGAAGAACATATTCCACATAGAGGCAACAGCTTTTTGGGATACACCCCGCTCCATTTGTTCAAGACCCACATGAAGGTCAAGCTGCACATCTGTAACATGTGTGGGGGAGACCTGCATCGTCTACCCCATGTATGTTGTTTGGTTGTTGTTTCAGTCAAGCCTAGGTCAGTTGATTCTATTGCTCTTTCTGTGGAGGTCCTACTCCCTTAAGGGCTGTAGTCCTTATCCTGTCTACAAGAAATGCACAGAATGGTGATAGAACAGAGACTGAGGAAATGGCCAAATAATAACCAGCCAAATTTGAGACCAACCCCATGGGCAAGGAACAATCCAGACACTATTGATGATACTCTGTTATGCTTGCAGACAAGAGCCTAGCATGGTTATCCTCTGGGAGGCCCCACTCACCAACTGACTCAGACAGAGGCTGACACCCACAGCCAAGCAGTGAATGGAGCTTGGGGAATCCTATGGAGTAATAGCAGTCTAAGTATGTTTGTAAGGTTAATGTTCCAATGTCCAATGTCCCAAACTCTTCTCCTTCCAATCCACTGTAATCCACCACCCAAAACCTAGAATCCAGGGCTAGACATCTAAAATGTTCGTTTGCCAAGCCATTCTTTGCTGATCACCACACCCATACATTTTCAGTAACTAGAACAAATGACTTTTAGGTTAAAAATCATGAATTTTTCAGATGATGAAATAATAATACAAAGACTTAGGGGATATTGACCTCAGTGATTTCTTAGAGAAAAGAGAAAGTTTAAAGCTCTTAAATACTTAATTTCTTCCAGGAACAATTTTGAGTATTTTATATGTACTTATTGGGAACTGCAGTAATCATTATTTTAAGCATAGAAATAATGAAATACAGAGTGGTTATTTGTTGTCTATTACAGAATGATTAAAAGATGAGATGTGTAATCCACAGTAGGCAGCATAAAGAACTCAGGCACACATGTTGTTATTAGTCTTACTTGTTCATAGAAGAGCTCACAAAACCTGTAACTGTAAATGGTTGAATAAATTCACTCAAAAACCATTCAAGATCACAATAAATCAAACAGTGCCTGGACATAGGAAGAAAGGTGTCTGCATTTGGAGGGATCCATGACATTCTGTAATTCCCATTTCATGGAGGGACATATGATTTGTACACAGAAGGGCCAAGCCCACAGATTCACTGGTCATTGTTTTGCATTCACATTACCCTATGTCCACTTTAAGAAGAATGTACTTACCATCATTCCTTATGCTCTCTGCTTTCCCTGCCTTCTACCTACACTCACAAAGCTTCTGACTTTGGCACATTAAAGGCAATGTTGCTTCTGACCCACCTCTTCTGCTATTTGCTTCTAAGGATGTTCAGCTCTGTGCTGGTTTTTATAGACCTTGTTTTCTTGTGACTTGTGAAATCAAAGCTACGAAGCATAAGTGCTTTCATTTCGGTACGCTTCCAGCTAAATCCTGCACAGTAAAACAAATTAAGCAGATGGCAGACTTAAATGTTAAAGATTGGGGTGGGGGAGGGATGAAGAGATCTTCGGATAAATTAGAATATGGGATGGAATATGTTGAAGTGAGCTGAAGCTGAGGTTGAAGTCACAGAGAATTTTAAACCTTTTAGCCTCCCTGAAGACATAGGAATGTTTCAGGACGGTGACTGAAAAGTGCTTTCCCTTGACAACGGTGCCTTCATAATGCTTAATTCCCAAATTAGTGGAAAGCCTGGCTGTTGCGTGGCTCCGAGAGGTATGCATGTACCCGGCTTCCTCTCACAGTGAAGTGTGCCCACTCTCATTCCTATGAGGAAAGCATGAAAGACAAGAGATGGATGAGGTTTTCAAATTAGTGATGCCTGTGGAGGGTCCGGATTTAAAAAGAAAGCAATTCCCTTCTCCTGAGTGTTATGGCTTCCCACACTCTGCTGCTAAGGAACCTGCATGCACTGTACAATTTTGAGCTCTGTTAAAATGCAAATTTTCCAGGGAGCATTCAGTCTCATGAGTCATTTTCAACTATGAGTAAATGGATCTAGCAGAACATTTCCTTAGGAAGGGAGACGGCAGGCAGAAGCCTAGGACTGTGAGAGACTTGGGTTTTAAAAAAGAAAAAGGCTCAAAACTCTTATTTCCTAAGAAGGGAGATTCTAGATCCTAAATGTACTTCATAAAATACTTCCTCTGGTCTAGAATTCATCCTAATATATATAAGGGTTTCCTTCCAAGAGGTATTGTGGCAAAATAGAAAAGTGGCAAAAAGGAAAATTGAAAAACATTGTTATTAAGTGCCTGTTTCATAGCAGTAACCACATCCATATCCTCTAACTATCAATATTTTCAAGAATCCCTACCTTCTATTGGTGGCCAATGAGATTCAGAAATGTGATTTTACAACTAATAGAATATATAAATATTCTTCAAATGTGGATCTTCTCCATGCCAGTAGCGATGCCTCACTGGGTTCAATTCCTCCTATACACACTAACATTATGAAACCATTAAGAGAATCTCAGGCCTTCTAAATGCTGAAGCGGGAGGAGAAAAAGCTCAAGGCCTGCCTAGAGGAGAGCAAGTTCATGAGTGCCACAACTACAGAGTGCCATGATGCCTCCAGGGGACAGCATTTTTAGAGCAACTGTAGTTATCTACTCTCTATTGCCCAGCCCCACATTCAAAATTTAGGAGACTGTTACGAAGTGGAACTGGTGAAGTTAAAGGTCAGAAGTGGGGAGATAGATATAATCATTATGTAATGAACACATTAATGAAATTGTCAAAGAATACACAATAAATGACAGAAAAATATCGGCTAGACTTATTTTTGTTTTATATGTTAGAATCCTGGCATATGGTATCCAGGCTTTCTTCTCTGTCGTTAAAATTTCTCGATATACTTTGAGCTAAAGCAAATAACAATACATACCTAAATTGGTAGCGTTTTGTGTCTCAGACTTTGGGTGGGGGAAGAAACATTATCTCTGAAGTATAATGTACAAAGAATGATGTGTAGGCAAGCTCAGGAAAATGAAAAGCTACCTTTTAAGTGTTTGCATTACAGAGAAAAAGGCTCTAATAATTTAGATTAACTGCCAAAATACCTCTAAAAGATTGAAATAAAAGCAAGGAACTTTTAAGGGCTGGGAGGGAAGAGCCATAGGAATAATCACACAGAAGAGACATGATTTCCCTGGGGAAGCTGTAAAGAATCACATTTTAAAGATACTTATAACAAAAATATAATCCCTTAGCTTGTATGAGAATGTTTGAATGGCTGAATTGAAAAGCACAGAGTAAGGACTTTACCTGTAATGGTAAAAATTATCATATTCACTCCTTAGAGCAGTTGACATCACAGGCTGATCAAATGGGTGTTTAGTTTTTTGTTGTTTCTTCGCTTGTTTTCTATAGACAACATATTCTCAGCAGTTGTACTATATTTACGTTTGGAATACAATTCTATCTTCAATATTTGTGTTTAATAAAATGTGGAGCCTTTGTAATGAAACTGGTTTCTTTCTCAGAAGTCCTAACTTTCCATCAGGTATATAATTTTAAAGAGGGTTGAGAGGAGAGCCCCTTCTGTGGGCAGTGCAGTGGTGTCTCTCAGCTTTCTCTAATGTTCAAACCTATGCACAGAGGTGATGAAGGCTGCACACCGGAGCTTGTGAACACACACGCTAAGGCGCTCTGACTGAAAACTCATCATATTTCACATAATCCCGAGAAGCATTTCTGAACAGCCAACAGGTGCGTTTGCTAATCCAAAAGGAAAGAATAATGTTCTTTTATTGTTGTTGGTCTTTTTTATTGAAAAAAAAAGACTGTTTGAATACAATATACTCCTATTTGTAAACTCCTGATAGATTCAAAATCAAACAACAATTAGCAAACATTTATTGGGAAGAAGAGCTAAATTTGTATACTTAGGTGGAAGGTTACACAAACTGTGAAAATATGGTGAGAACAAATGAATTTGCCAGCTCAGATAGCCTGTGTACAAATTTAGTTGAAAAGATCACTTCTACTAATAAATACATGATATGTATCATAAATAATACAATGAGATGTTTAAAACAAATACCCGAGATTCTCTCTTTTATCTCCTATGTGACGATCTACTTATCAGTCACTGAGGCTTTCTCCTGACATTCCTGCTTGAACTGCTACATTTTTCATGTCTATTTTTATCCCGGTTTGGATTTTCTTTATTGATTCTATTTCCAATTTCCGGTCTTGGCTTGTTTAATCTCTTTTACTGTTTGCTTGTGTTTTTATAGATTTCTGTAAGGGATTCATTCATTCCCTCTTTGACGGCATCTATCCTATTTTATGATCCATGTTTCATGCTTCAGCTGTGTGAGCCACCAGAGATTGTTGCAGAGGTAGGTGGGAGGGATAGGGGTGCAGTTGTCCTGCCAAAGAGCAGAAGTTGAGGGAAAGGTGAAGATCTGAAGTTAGTTTGCACGCTTTCTTGGATTTACTGGCTTGCTAATTCCCAGGATTCAATGCAAACCTTTGGGTCTAAGATAAAACATGAGAAGGGAAAGGAGAGTTGGAGGGGTGATACACAGGAGAAGTGGGTGGGAAGGGAGGAAGGGGAGAGGCAGAAGTGGGCAGCATGTGGTCTGCTACAGAGTTACAACTGTGTGACTGAACTTCGAGGGATGGGGGAAGTAACGATCTCTAGTTAGCTTCTTGGTTGTAGTGAGAGAGAGAGAGAGAGAGAGAGAGAGAGAGAGAGAGAGAGAGAGAGAGAGAGAGAGAGAGAGAGAGAGATGCTAATCACAATTTTTTTTGGTTCTTTTTTTCAGGAGCTGGGGACCGAACCCAGGGCCTTGCGCTTCCCAGGCAAGCGCTCTACCGCTGAGCTAAATCCCCAACCCCGCTAATCACAGTTTTAACTTTTCTAAATTGCTCTCAGATTCTTTCCATATCCCTACCCACCCAATTGCCTCCCCAAACAAACAAAACACCAAAAGAGAAATCCATGACACACACATAAATGCACAAAAACACAATATCAAAATCCTAGATATACAAACAAAAGAAAAATAGACAAAAATTGGCGAAACAAAGCAATGTTAGACAAGTGTCTACAAAAAATTATCAATGAGTTTTTTTGCACCACCATCTTAAAGCATATTTATGGTAAGAAACCCAAACAGACCCAGATAAGCTTAATAATTTGTCAGTGGAAATCTTGTTTAAAACTGAGAGAGTACAATGAAATGTCTCACTTTAATAAAAATGTGGTAGAAGATTATTTCTGCTATGAATACGAATGTCATAATACTGTATATGTTGTAGCTATAGCCAGAGCATATTTTAGCTTATTACGATGTTGGTGTTTTCATAATTTAAATATAGAAGAAACAATGTTTTACTTTAAAATAATTTACCAATATAAAAGAACTAGTTGGGAGGTAGAATTAAAATGAAAATGTTTTAAGTCAGGCAGTGGTGGTGTACGCTTTTAATCCCAGTACTGAGGAGGCAGAGGCAGGTGAATATCTGAGTTAGAGACCAATCTAGTCTACAAAGCAAGTTTCAGGATGGCCAGGACTGTTACACACAGAAACCCAGTCTCAACAAAACCACCAACAAAAAGATTTAAGAAGAGGTTGAGCAATAAAATGTTTTCTTCAGGCTCTGACAGAGCCTCTCAGGAGAGAGCCATACCAACCTCTTGTCAGCAAGTGTTTCTTGACGTCAGCAATAGTGTCTGGTTTTGGTGTCTGTAGATGGGAGGCAGGACTACATGTATGTGTTTGGGAGCTCCATCATAGAAGCATAGAAGCAGGGGGTGGAGATGGGATAAGGAGGCTGCAGAAGGGGAACAGGAAGGGGGATTGTAATGCAAATAAATAAAATAACCAACAAAAATATATTTAAAAATTAAATATCGTATGCATTTTCAACAATTAACATTAGCTATTTAGTAAGTGGAGAATTAGTTATACATTGTATAATAGGTAAGTGAATTACTTTCAAAAATAGTTTCAAGACGACATATTAAAAAACATAGTTTGCTCTTGATTTGGATTGTATTTCACTCTGTGTGTATGTGTGTGTGGTTTTTCATTGCTTATTTTGTTGTTGTTTTAATTTTTGAGACAGGTTTTTTTTTCTCTGTGTTAGCCCTAGCTGTTCTGGAATTCACACGTTGAAGTCTAGACTGTCATTTACTTCAGAAATATGCCTGCCTTTGTCCAACTAGTGCTGAGATGATAGATGTGAACCACTACCACTTGACTGGGTCTGTTTGTTTGTTGGCTTGGTTTTGCTTGTTTTGCATTTTCAGGATGCCTTTGCTACAGTAGCGATTTGGGAATCTTGTAGATTTTGTTAGTGGCTTTCTATAATTAGGAAATGCATTGACCATATGCTTGGTAACTGCAAGATGTGTAACCTTTCTTTTTTATAGCCACTTAATTTATTTGTTTATCTGTCCAAGCCTTTAGTTAGTGTTTGGCAACATGATTACAGTGGTAAGTGCTCTGGTTTCCTTTTGTTGTCCTGAAAAACACTCTGGAAAAAATAAATTGAGTGGGAAAATGATTTAATTGGTTTACCCTTTCATAGTCCACCATTGCAGAAAGTCAGAGCAAGAAATTTTAGGGAAAAACTTGAAATAGAAACCATGGATTGTTCCGGCGCTACATTTTGTGCCAGTTCACTCAGGTTCATGCTCAGCTATCTTTCTTTTACACCCCCAAGCTACTGGCCTGGAGAATGGCCCTGTCTATCATAGGCTGGGCTCTCCTACATCGATTTGCAATCAAAAAATATAATTCAAAATCATGCCCACAGCTGATCTGAAAAGGACAATTGCTTATTTGAGATTTTTAACAGTAATTTTATGATATATCAACTTGACAGTCAATGCTAAGACATTAGATAATTAGACAATAAGCTTTTTAAATATTTAGTCAAGATATGTAAGTGATTTTTTTCCATAAAAGAGAATAAAATGGTCAGCAAATGAAAGCACAGGAGCTAAGGAATAAGTCTATAACAAAGACTTGCTATTAATCCATTAAGTGCCATGTTGATGGACATTTGGGAGGAACATTTAAATAATGCTTATGAATTTGAAGGAAAGCTATTTGAGAGGATATGTTAAACTATATGTCTCTACATTCATACCTGCTATCTGTTTAAGTTTCTGGTTATTTTACTTCTTTTCATCTAGATAAAGAAGGTAATGACAAACAAAGAAATAATCCCATCCAAGACCAACTTGTTGGATCAGAAAGTACATTGAGATTACCTACAAGTATGTAGGAAGTAAGAGGTTACATGTGTGAACATAAATGATAGCAGTAATACTGTATGTTGCACCTCATTGTGACAGGTAAGAAAAGCTCTCTGTGTTACCTACAAGCATTTACATTACTGAGGAAGAGAACCTTCTTCTTAACCACAATTATTTATTGCTCATACAATCTGTGAGACAGGGACAGGCTTCTCTGAGACTTATTTTGTCATCCGAAGAGCTTAATCCTTTCATATCTTTTCATTCATGAAGACTTTCGATGGAGAAGGAAATGATACATAACAAGTATAAATTATCAGTCAAATATCAAAAGTGCGGTTGAGAAAAAGAGAGATGGGTATGAGACATAGTTGAAAGACGGCTTCATGAAGTTTAAAAGAAGCAACGTCAAATGTCTACAAGTAAGGCATCTGTGAGAGAAGTGACTTGTGGAGCTATGACAGAGGAGAGGCAAAGAAAGTAAATGGCTCTATTTTCTGTGGACAATAAAACATATATAGGTTCCAAAATGCGTGGCCTTCCCTAGTTCAAAGACGATTTGTGGCACATTGCTGAATCATAATATCCTGGTTTCTAGCCTACATTTATTGTATTCATATGGGTGAGTAACTGAGCGTCATCACTGCAGAGAACTTGAGTAACTCCAGACCATCTCATGGGGTCAATCATTCTCTATACTTAGTAGAAATAATACACTGGAGCAGATCAATGTAGCATGCCAAAGAGAAGTACTATTACCAGTGACACAGTCAATTGTGGAAGCAGTTTACCAAAGATATCTTTCCCGAACAATGAAGTAGACCCCAGCTTATTATTTTTTTTAATGCAGTATCTATATTAGTTACTTCCATTGTTGTTTCAAGAAGCGACTTAGAGAGGGAGGTTTTATTTTTGGCTTGCAACTAGAGGGTATAGACCATCCGAAGTCTTTTCCTGTCTGCTTTACAGGATGTAGAAATACTGTGAAGATGGTATTCTAAGAATGTTTTGACACTGTTTCTAGATTGAGTTAGTGGGGTTTAAAATAGCTACCACCTTATGGGTGGGTGGTATGATTCATGGGTTAGAATCCTGGACTGACAGAAGCTGGAAAGCACCTAAGTACCAGCATTCATTTGTCTCTGTTTTCTGACTCTGAATGCAGTAGAATAAGCTGCCTCAACTCTTTCATCTATGACATCCCCACCATAAGAGTTATAGCAAAATTAACTTTTTTTTTGTCAGGTGCGATCACAGTTTAGGAAAGGTAACTAATTCAGCACCATTCCTTTAAATTCAGTAATGATTCTGTGAGTCACATTTAGCCACTCACATCTGGACAGAGTGTTGGCCTTAGTTTATAAGCAGATGATAAGAAGTCATGCCATCCTGTGACAAACTAAAGTCTCATGAAGAAACTGCATGAGAACACATTGCTCACGAGTCCTGGATGATCCCACAGAAGACAGTCAACATAAACTTTTAACCATACCAGGAAGACATCTTTTACAACCAACACAGCATGGGCTGCAATAATTTTTACTTCTGTTACAGCCACTAACTGAGAATCTTGTAGCTGAATCTACATATCTCAATGGAATCTAATATCTCAATGTGGAATTATTATTAATCATGAGTGATTATCAATTTTTCCTTGAACCATTTGGATATGTCTGTTTTAGATATTAAAATAAAACAGAATAATAATTCTGTTGAAATTACAAAATAGATAATTACTTCTAAATCCCAAATATGAGGTCTCTTACAGTATTATTTCTCTTAAAGTCTAGCTCCTATTTGATATTAAAGGAATAAGTAACTAAAGCTTCCTCTAATTCTAAAATCATTTTCCCCACTCTTGAAAAAATGGTCTATATCATACAAACTTATTGCATACACAAATTTTAAATGAATTTATTCACTATAAATATTTGATTATTTAAATATTAATTTGAGCTTGGTGTTGAACAATACAAAAAGTTTTAAACTACCACAAGTGTCTCACTTTAAAAGAATAAAAATATGCATAACTTGGTTATATCCATAGGTAAAACATAAATAGAATTCTAATTTTTAGAATTCCATATTACAGCTTTATAGCACATTTACTGTAACTTTAAATGTTATCAAATATGTATCATAGGTTTTAATAAGTCATCTTATCTCTTCTGTAATATAATTTTGATCACATTATTGACTTAGCACACAATGTTCAAAGGATTTAGTCATATTTAATTTTTAATGACTTGGTTTATGCTAGTTAGTAAATATTCTTGGGTTTCTGATAGCATTTTATGAAACAATAATTCCCCCAGTATCTTTACAAACATTAAATGCACGATTTCGAATCATTCATGTTAGATACATTTTAACATGATTGTTGATTCTTAAGCTATAAGGCCTGCCTACATTTTTTTCGCATTTTCTGTGCCAATGTATTATTTTTTCTGTGTCATTTCTATACTTGTAATAGAGATCACAGATGCTAATTTTTGTCACACGTTTTTCTCAAATGATTACCAGGTTTAAACACTTTTTTCTTTCCTTTCAATAAGTTTGATACCGAAAGTGTTTAATTCTAAATAGTCAAAAATGATCATATTTTAGCTAACCTTATTCATTTCAGTGTGCAGTTCATTCTATCTGAATTGTGATTTGCCCCATATACATACTCTGTGCCGTTAGGATAGAGAATAATTAACTTCAAGCACATGACTGATCACAGAGTTCCTATCTTAGTCAAATCTTATCATTCATGTCCATGTAAAATTATTGAAACTCCCATTCTGGAATACTACACAAAACTGAGCATGATTTAAACCCTGATGAAATATTTGGGCAAAGTGACATATCCTATCTGTATCTTCTTCTCTTTCGCTTTGTGCAAGTCTGGAGAAGACTGATCTTTTATATTTACTAGGCTGCTTCCTGTCTTTTGTTATTTACTGACTTGTCCTCATGCAGAAACAGTTGTTGATTTGGAAATATGAGTGCTCCTTATAGAGTAATTCTCTTTATATGTTATGTTACTCTTAGAAAAAGATTTTTAAAGAGATCTTAATGACCAGGGACATTTACAACCGGGCATCCATTGCTTCTGAAGGCTGGTGCTTCACTAGGAATTTTTGCTACTGATATATCCATTCAATATCAACTCAATGTGATAAGAGAATACTGTGCTCAGGGCTCCTTCTCCTCCTCATTTTGTCTTTAATAAAATTGATTCATAATCAATATTAACGAAAAGTGTATGCTATTAGTATGCATAGGCAGTTATCCGCAGAAAGTACTAGATACAAATAGGCAAAGTAAAATTAACGAAATGAGGTTTAATGTAAAAAGGCAATGGAGAGTGAATCATATATAAGTATTATTTCCTAGCTTGCTGGTTACTTTCTCTGCATGCCAGACTTTGCTTCCCAGCAAGGGCAGAGCTACTGGCCTATCTTTTGCTTTCTACATCAAACATTTACTACCAGAAAGGAGTGGAAACAGATTTCTATAGCTCAACTTGAATTTCAGTTTTAATGACAATTTGGTCCTTACTCACAACAGTGATGGGTAGAGAAATAGCAACTAAAGTTCTTGATCACCCAAAGAAACCACTTCAACCGTTCGGATCAAACAGATGAGAAACTAAATGGATTCTAAACACCTTTCGTTTTTCCACAAGTTTCTCCTTCAAATTTAAAACTTTGTTCCCATTGCCCTTAGCATCCAACAGTTTAATAATGTAAAGTTGATTTTCTCTTTATAAAATGGACAGTGAGCATCATGGAACTTTTAACCAAAAGCCACCAACTATCATGTCCAAAAATTTGGACTTTTATCCAGTAGGTTCAAACCCTTGTGTCACCAATCAGGAGATATGTGGCTTAGGTATTCAACATATATCTCTGGTGTCAGTTTGTGCTCCTATATAATTATTATAATAATTCTTTGTATATAGGGTTTATTTTATTCTAAGCAAACATCAGGAAAGAAGAACTTTCAATTATCAAGTCTTACACTTAATGAATGCGATCAAGCTATTTACTGTCTAAGGTGAGAGTTCAGATTAAAATATTAAAGGACATTACAACTATTTGTTTCTCAAATTCCATTTGAATTTTCTTTTAAAGTATAAATTTTATATACTTAGCATGTAATTAGAGTGTTTTAGTAGTCTAGAAAGTCCAAATAAATCAAATACATTTCCTTTAACTCCTATATCACCACCAAGCATGAACATTGCCATAGACACAACCATAACTTTCTTTTTATTAATCATGTTATTTGTTTACGTTTCAAATGTTAGCCTCTTTCCTGTTCACCCATCACATACGCCTCAATCCCAACTCCCTTTCCCCTCCCCTTCGCCTCTGAGTGTGCTCCTCTAACTGCTCACCTACTACTGCTTCACTGCTCTAGCCTCTCCCTATGTTGGGGTATCAAGCCTCCACAAACCAAGGGACTCCCCTCCCACTGATGCTAGATAAGACCATCCTATGCTACATACATTGCTGGAGCCGTGGATCCTGTCCTGAATACTCTTTGGTTGGTGGTTTAGTCCCTGGGAGCTCTGGGGGAGATCTGCTTGGTTGATATTGTTCTTCCTATGGGCTTGCAAACCCCTTCAGTTCTTCCTATAGCTCCTCCATTGGGGTCCCCAGGCTCAGTTCAAATGATTGGCTGTGAGTAATCAAGTGCTGGGAGAAACTTTCCGGGAACAGCCATGTCAGGCTCCTGTCAAGAAGCGCGTCTTAGCCTTAGCAATAGTGTCTGGATTTGGTGTCGACAGATTGGATGAATGTCTGGGTTGGGTCTTCACTGGATGTCTTTTCCTTCAGTTTCTGCTCCATTTTTTGTGTCTGTCTTTCCTTAGGATAGGCACAGTTCTGGGTTTAAAATTTTGATATGGATGAGTGACCCCATTCCTCAACTGGGGGGGGGGTGTAGCTATCTACTGGATATGGTCTCTACAGGTTCTATCTCCCCTTTGTTGTGTATTTTGGCTAATGTCATCCCCATTGGGTCCTGGGAGCCTCTAGCTTGCCTGGCATCTGCGACTTTCTAGTGGCAACTCCCAGTTCCCCATCCCCCACTGCTACATACTTCTACTCAATTTCCTGACTTTCTGTACTCCTCTCCTGTCCCTTACTATACGTGGTCCTGCCCCCTTTTTCTCTCCACCTCCTCTCTCACTCACATGTCCCTCGCTACCTCTACTTCCTATGATTATTCCCCCTTCTCTGTAGGATTGCAGCATCTACTCTTTGGTCTTCCTTCTTCTTAAGCTCCATATGGTTTGTGGGTTGTATCGTGGGTATTCTGAGCTTTTGGGATAATATTCACTTATCAGTGCGTACATACCATGTGTGTCCTTTTGCGTCTGTTTTACCTCATTCAGAATGATATTTTCTAGTTCCATCTACATTCCTGCAGGTTTCATGAAGTCATTGTTTAATAGTTGAGTAATAATTGTATAAATACACCATATTTTCTGTATCCATTCTAATATTGAGGTACATCTGGGTTCTTTCCAGCTTCTGGCTATTTAGAATAAGGCTGCTATAAACAAGTGTGGCCACTGAGGAAAGATTTTTAAATTAATGATCTACAATCCAACTCTATTAAACATAGGTACATTAAATATCAATGAATTATGCTAGTTTGGGCACCACAAAATAACATAATTATCCATATCACCAAATATTAATAATTGTTTTGCTTTATTTAATCCTGTATATACTGTGGGCCATAACTGGCAGCATACAGGAAAGTAGTACGATGAGAGCATATTGAAATTTTCAAATTTTCAAGCACCTTATCTTAAGTAGAGAGGTTACTGCCTGAGAATGACTAAGAAAATAATTCTAAGTGTCACTGTTCCTTAATACTCATAAATAATATTAAATTTGTACATTTTTCATATCCCTATCTCCAAGTAATGGCTTAAAAATTTACAACCTCCTTATGCCTCAATGAACTAAACTACTTTTTAAAAAAATTAGCATCTTCTTATTATTCATGATTGAAACTTACTTCCTCCCAAAGAGATTAAAATCTTTTAGTATATTTGTCATGGAAAAGGGTATACAAATAATTGTCTGAAATATACAAGCTCCTATGAATTTTTCTTTTTAGTTCTGATCCCAAGTCTTATCTTTGCCAACATTCCGATTTAGCATCTATGAATATGGTACTTTCACAGGACAGAATAATATGATTTCTCCAGTCAAGATCCATTCAGGAAAGAGAAGCAATTTCCTATCTTTCATGGAGAGATTTTAATGAAGAGAAGTGTTTCCATTTGATAAAATTGTTGCAGAACTGCACGGTTGACAGTGAATCATTTTGGAGGTTAGCACCAGTGAAAGGTCCTCATGATCCCCAAGTCTAAAGGAAGGAAGCAGGTGTACACTGCAAGTAGCTGTGATTGGCTGATTCTAGCTAGAGTTCAAAGAGCAGGTAATAAAACCTGAGATATCTGGAGACAGAACCTCTAGAGACCACCTCTAGTCTATAGGCAAGGCATACAGTTGAGGGATGGGACCATATCAAACATTTTCACAGAGAATAGCTCCTGTCCAAAGGAAATGTCTGGACAAAAAATAGAGCAAAGACTGAAGGAAAGGCAACCCTGAGACCATCCCATCTAGGGATCCATCCCATATGCAGACACCTAACCCCAACACTATTGTTGCTGTTGCCAACAAGACCTTGCCAATAGGAACCTGGTATCAATGTCTCCTGAGAGGCTCTGCCAGCACCTAACTAAGACAGACACATCTACTCATAGCCAACCATCAGACTGAGCCTGTTAACCATGCTGGAAGAGTTAGGGGAAGGAATGAAGGGGCTGAAGGTGATTGCAACCCCATAAGAAGAACAACATCAACTAACAGGACACAAGAGCTCCTAGGGACTAAACCACCAACCAAAGAGTACATGAAGGGATCTATGGGCCTAGCTACACATGTAGAAGAGAATGGTCTTGTCCAACATCAATGGGAGAGGAGGCCCTTGGTCCTGTGGAGGCTCAATCCCCAGTGTAGGGGAATGCTAGAGCAGTGAGGTAGGAATGGTTGGATGGCTGGAAAAGCACCCTCATAGAGGCAAAGTGGAGGGAGGGTGGGATGGGGGATTTGTGGAGGGGAAACTGGGAAGGGGGACCACATTTGAAATGTAAATAAAGAAAATAACCAATAAAGCAACAACAACAACTTGAGATGTGTAGGTCTCGTGTTATTGACCAGAGCAAAACAAAACAAAACAAACAAACAAACAAACAAACAAAAAGATAGTGGGAAATTGAGCATTTTTCACTTACTGACTGAGACAGCAACTGGAGAAAGTCTCTAGCAGGAACATGAGAATACAAAGACAACATGGATACAATTTGAAATATTCAGAACAAGAAAAGAAAGACACTGTGGCAGAGTATCGGATATCTGAGATGATCCCAGGATCTGATGTTTTCACACATTTAAACTTCTTGGCAGGCTTACTAACTAGAATGAAAAATATACTTTCTACTTCTATGTTTCATCAAGAAAGCAATGGAGCTGCCTACCAGGTGTAAATGAGCACCGCTGGAATTGTGTGCATTTTCTGAGTAGGCAATTAAGGGTCGGACTCAGCCATGATGCCAGCTCTGATTGGCTGCGGTCCTAATGATTCTGGGAAATGACATAAAAAAGAAACATGTCCACAGAAATAGGTTTCTCCCTGTACGGATGGGAGCAAAAATAAACTGCTTAGCAAACCCTTTCCTTATCCACAAGATACATTTCTCCCCTGTCACTTTTGAGAGCCAATTTTCTCTTGTCTTGTGTCTGCTATGAATAGATGTTAGGAATACAATGTTGTTAGTTGAAATATGCTATGCAGTTTGACACAGTGAATTTGCTCTGTTATTTCCCATCATACCTTGGAACTGCTTCCTCCTCTACATCAGTTTCTTAACCTTCCACAGGAGAGCTTCTGCCCAGTGTTTGAGTTGTTTCATTAATGTCAATGCTTTGTCCATTTTCTCTTCTTATTTGCCCCATAATGACTTTGAATGACAGTGTTAGCATTCCAGTGTGCTTTTAAAATTTGCATGGTTGTCATTAACTTTTATACAAACAGATACTAAGACTTAGCAATTGCTAATTGACTCTTCTGATTGCTCAATTCTCTTTACTTATAATAATGGGGAGTAGTCCAGTACAAAATATTTTATTAAACTTTATATTACTAATCTAACATTTCTAGATCTTCAGCACTAAACTATTTCATGTGATTTAAAACCTACAATGAACTTGCAAAAGGATGCACCTTGCCCTTTCTATATTGCTAGTAAACATGACACATTAGAAATAATCACAATATGTGCTGCATATAAATTTTCTATAATTTTACTGGTAATTAAATGACCACACATTTGAACCAAACATATCTACAAATAGCCAGTATTAGCATTCTGTGATGAAAACAAAATTTTTGATAGAAATTTTATATATTATATGCATACTTAGAAATTCTAGAAAAATTGAATCCATATACTGGAATAGAAAGCTATTGCCTTACTATCAAAATTCTGAATAAATGTTCCTGTGTTCAGTTTTGGCTTTAGCAAAAGGATTCTTGATAGAAAGGAATATCGGGGAACTAAGAGACTCCACCGCCATGATAAGCCTAAAAAAGTATTTACATGTAGACTTCAGCCTCAAGAATCTAGAAGAGAAATAAAATCATTTTCTGACACTCTGAATTGCACATAGCCATGTATAACAAGAATTGAGAAGTTTCAGTTCATTGATGGCAGCAGAAGAGAGGGTTAGAACATGGCAACTCTACACCAGGCTAACAGAACTTTTGTTCATATTCACTAGCCAGGAAAAAAATCAATATTAGCATGCTAAATATGATGGGACTTTGATTTTAAACATGACTTAATGATAGGAAAAAGAAGACCAGGAAAGCAAGATAGAAAATGAACATGCTTCAAACAAACACCAATAGAGGATATATTACAGAGGTTGTAGGGATGTTGCAGAGGAGAAAAGGCCAAGGTTGATGGAGTGTAACGTTATTTTATTATAAAATACATTGTTATGGTTGGAATTACAATATTTTTAAATTAGTAATAGTATCTGTTTCAAAGATGGCCATGCCACAGTTATTGAAGGACAATCTTCTACCTAGGAGATATGCAGAATTATTTGGCAAACACCTAAATCTAGGATATTTCTTTATAAATATTTTTGTCCTACAAATAAATTTTTATTAGTAACTTTTATAAGCTGCTCTTTTTTGTCAAGCCCTAATGCAATATGTTACTCAGAAAGAACCCAGCAACTCTGTGTAGAGTAGAAACTATGTATTTGAATCGACACTTCATTTCAGGGCTCTTCACCAATATGCCTGGATATTTTGAGAGTAGACCCCCTTTCAGTGGGCAGAAAGCTTCTTAACTAGCACAAGGTGTAATGGCCTAGACCTTGTAGCCACTAGATATTAAATTATGCATACTTTGTAGAGAACCTAGATGGAAGATTAAGCATGTTGTCCATACTGACAATGATGGAAGACGAGTTCCACAATATCACCTCAAGTAGCTTGGTATCTTCTTTTAAATTTTTATAGACCCTAACTCAGGTAATAAAAAATGACCAATGAATTTATCAGAAAAATAATAATTTCAAGACTAGCCAGTTGAAGCAGTTGGAATGCATTAAAAGATACTTTCAACACAGAGTAGAAGCGTAAAGTTCTAAAGCAAAGAGAGGTTATTAGGAAGGAAGGAAGGAAGGAAGGAAGGAAGGAAGGAAGGAAGGAAGGAAAGAAGGAAGCATGTCAGTGACTCTGAGTATGTTTCTCTAAGAGAACCTTGGCTTTGTGTCTTTACAATGGACATATATATGACTGTGGGGATTTTTATCAAAGCTCTTTTCTTCAAGGAACTTAAATGAGACTACCCTTGGTGTGCTTGATGGATTACAAATGCTAAGGCAAACCTCCAGGTCAAAACGATGAAATAAACTGAGATATCTGCACCATCAGAAAAGTTTGTCTGTTTGTACCACACAAATCACATTCATACTGTGCCTTTTTATTGGCTATTTTATTTATTTACATTTCAAATGTAAATAAAAGCCCTTTTCCTGCTTTCCATCCCTACGCTCCCTATTCCATCCCTCTTCCCCTGCTTCGGTGAGGGTGCTCCCCAACCACACCACCACTTCTGCCTTCTTGCCCTGGCATTCCCCTATACTGGGTCATCGAGAGTTCTCAGGACCAAGGCCCTCTCCTCCCATTTATGTCTGTCAAGACCGTTCCTTGCTGCATATGTGACTAGAGCCATTTGTTGCTCCATGCGTACTCATTGGTTGGTGGTTTGGTCTCTAGGAGCTCTGAAGAGTCTGGTTTGTCGATATTGTTATTCTTCCTATTAGGTTGCAAACCCCTTCAGCTCTTTGAGTACTTTAACTTCTCCATTGGGAAACTCATGCTCAGTCTAATGATTGACTGCAAGCATCCTCATCTGTATTAGGAAGGCTCTGGCAGAGCCTCTCAGGAGACATCCATATCAGTCTCCTGTCAGCAAACACTTCTTGGCATCTGCTATAGTGTCTGGGTTTGGTGTTTGTATATGGGATGGATCCCCAGGTGGGGAAGTCTCTGGACGGCCTTTCCTTCAGTGTCTGTTCTACACTTTGTCTCTGTATTTCCTCCCTTGAATATTTTGTTCCCCTTTCTTTCCTTTTTTCTTTTTTTGGTTCTTTTTTTCGGAGCTGGGGACCGAACCCAGGGCCTTGCGCTTCCTAGGCAAGTGCTCTACCACTGAGCTAAATCCCCAACCCCTCCCCTTTCTAAGAAGGACTGAAACATCCACCCTTTGGTCTTTCTCCTTGAGCTTTATGTGGGCTGTGAATTGTATTTTAGGTATTCTGAGTTTTTGAGCTAATATCCTTTTATTAGTGGTTTACTTCACTCATTTGCCTAAGAATCTCAATGAAGTCGTTGTTTTTAATAGCTGAATAGTACTGCACTGAATATTTGTACCTCATTTTCTATATCCATTTCTCTTACTAGTACTTTTAATAACTAGATGCTAGGTACTTATATAATTCTTATGGCTTACTAAGTCCTTTATTGACATCTCAGTGAATATTCCTGATAAAGCTTGTGTGTTAAAATTTATCACAGCAAGGCGAGCTTTGAGGAAATGATTGGAATTGATAGAACACTTTCATAATTAACATTTCTAGGTATTGATGAATTCCGAATTAGATGCCATTATTGACAGCTGGCAGAGCCTAGTAAGTAGGGACTAGTTGTAGACTTAAGTCATTGATGCTATCTGCTTCTCTGTAGGCACACTGGGGTCTGCCTCTCATGAGGTCAAACTTCTGAAATCATAGGGCAAGATAAATATTTTCTCCTTTCTGTTGACTTTCTCAGGCATTTTATCATTGTAATGAATGTCTTACACAACCCCTCCACAAAACGTTTTGGAGGATACAACCCTGGAATAGTAATTTCACAGATATTACCAAATATAGTTCAAAGTATATTATTCTTGTTCTTATTCTCAGAAGGGTTGTATATGGATGCTGCAGTATGGTAAATAATTTTTATGAAGACAGTATCTTCACAATGACATACCCTACAACTATAGCCATATCCATATGTGTAGTAGGACTGTTTTGGACTGGCAAGTAATATAAATGATGACAGAGGATTTTTAATATTTTAATGCTCAGGTCTTTTAGCTAGCCAGTACCCAGCCAGTTACCTAGCTTAACATGAATAATCTTGCCACTACACCCTGCTACATGGCTAGCTCTAACACTCTGCTCAGCTATGGTCTGGCTGTGTCCACTGGTGAATCTGCTGTATCTCTCTGGGTGTCCAGCTGATCTCAAAGAACTTACGTTTCCTCCAGAGATGATCTCAGGTAAATTTGCTCTCTGTGGCTTTCTGTCAGATGACTCCTGTCTTCTGTGACATTTCTGTCCGATATCCTCTGCTTTCTGCAATGTTGGTGGGCTTTCTTCTTCTCCAATTGCATTCAGCAACAACTATAAATATAACTTTTATTATGCCACATGCAGTAAAAATTGCTTTTATTCACCCAATGTAATTGTCTTGGAGGCTTACTGTTGGATAAGTTCACTCTTTCTAGTTCTTACTTAACTTTGGTTGACTGGTTCAACTGAGGTATTCTGGGTCAAAGCTCTTCTCCAAACTGTCTGATTCAAACTGGCTTCTCTCAGCTTCTCATTAAAATGCTGTGCTAGAAAAACTATTCCATGAACTCAACTGCATTAACAGCACTGACTGCACCAAACTCCACTGAGCTGAACTCAACTGAATCGCACTGGGTTGCCTGAACTGTATTCACTGAACTGCACTACTGTGCTGCCCTTAAGCAGCCTCTCTTTCTCATCTAATCTACTGAGTGTTGGGCGTATCCTATCTCTGACTCATTATGTCAAATCTTTCTCTGATTACCACCTTGTCTGCCCCTCATTTTCAAACATGTCTGCTTTCTTCTGTAAGCCAACCTTACTTTCATGGTTTGGTATTAAAGGTGCATACTAAGGGTTGATGAGACCTGCATTCCTAGCACACCTGTAGCCATTTTGTCCCATGCCTATCAGCTATTTCATATGGTTGGTGTAATATGCCTGCCAGTCTTTGACGCAGAAGAATAATTTGACTTAGAGCAGGATTTTGTTGACCACACATACCCTGTTATGTTCTGTATGCTATAAAGTTTGTTAATTTTAAAAAATTCCATAACCATAAGCTTCACATAGGAACCATCAAATTCAAGGTCAATATGAATAGTTATGACTAAATTACCTTGAGTCAGGACTGATCACTGGGCACCGCTTTCTGTACCTGCATATGAGTTCATTGTTGTTTTGTGGTTTTATAAGCTAACCCTGAGAAATGTGGGCAGTTGTAGCTTCAGCTCCCAAAGTGTGAGCTACATCTCTGATCTTAGTGTGTATGCTCAATAAAATATCCTGGTCTGATTGAGATAGGTGCTCCTGTGGTTTGTAGGACGACTTCTGTCTCCCTTTTTGGGGGTTTTGCATTTCAATGAAATCGTACTGTAATCCAGGTGAGTCTACATTTTAGCTGAATCACATAGACCTAGAAGGTCTTTGGATATGATCCCTTGAAGGGCAGCCATTTTGCTGGATTAGGACTACTCTGTGGTTAAGTAACTTTGTCCTATATAAATTATCAACACAATTATTTACTGTATGCCATTGTCATCATATTTTCCTTAACCATTCTTCTAGGAAGAATTCATATATGAATTTGGCTATAGTTGCAGTGGATTTTGTTGTGACGAAGTTGTGATCTCTCAATGTTTTTGAAGAATGTCTTTTCTCTTATTAGTATTATATTATAATCTTTTGGAAGTTGGTGTTTTTCCTTATAGGTAGGATAGCTTTACTTAATAAGAAGTTTATCTTTGACCCAAGATTTTATTTATATCAAATTTATTTTTGGACTTATTGGCAAACTTTTGACAAAGTAAATTTGTTCCTTTGTATATTAAAATATATTATTACTTTAAATGTCAGGTTTCTTAGTGTTGTATCTTACCCAGAGTAGTTTTACTATATGTTCATGAAGTATTAATAAACTCATTAATCTAGTGGTATATGAATTTTTGGATTTTAGTATAATAGAACAATTATAACTATCTGTATTTTAATAAATATTTTTAAAACTTAAGTTTGTCATTTGCATAGCAAAGCAGATGACTTAATATTTAAGAACACTCACTGTTCTTCCAGAAGACCCAAATTTGAGTGTCAGCATCTATATCCTGCTCATAATCATTTGTAGCTACAACTCAAAGGAGTCAGGTACCTCCATTCATATGCACATACACACATGCAGAAATTCAAATTAGAAAATAATAAAAATAAATATTTTAAGCACTTGATTCATTAAGTACACATATGAAAATGTCACAATAATATACATTATATTTATAATTAATATGTACTAGTAATTACACTTAATGTTCTGTAAACTAAAATTATTATCTAAAAAATGAAATTGAAGTTTTTTTAAGAGTTCTAATAATTTGAGTAGGAAAAGTTATACAAATGTATTTTTACTGAATATTATCAATATAGTAAAGGCTTATGCATGAATATAATCAATTACTTCAAGATCAGCATTTGTCTAACTCCAGATAGACTAGACATAAATGGCTGTAAAATGGAACTCGATGTTAAACAAATTTATCACATGCTGAATTATACTGAAATAATTTTGTACAATGTTTAACTTTGTCACATGTTTTAATTTATTGGACATAGTGTTGGTGTTCCTGCTACAGAGGACAAGTTGAAATAGTAAATTCTCTCCATCCATTATGTGAACTACAGGGTTGAACCCAGGTTGTCAGTGACAGGCACCTTTATCCATTGATCCATATCTTTAAAAATGGTCTGAGCAACTGATATTATTGTACTGAATTATAAATTGCTAACAACCACAACTTTCTCTCACCAAAAAGAGTCTAAGGCCCTTCATCTAAGCCCTTCATCATATTGGACAGATGGTCCCAGAGAGCACCATGGCAAGAGCAGAGAAGTGACAGAAACAAGAAGGGAGAGCAATCATCACTGTAACCACAGTTTGGGTAACTACAGTGGGTGCCAGCGGTCCACTCCCAGTGGAGACACCTGGGAGACTGGACAGGATATTCTCAAAAGCTGCTTCCTGTGAAAGAGTTGAACTAAAGGATTTATGCACAAGCCTCTGTCTTAAGCACAATTCCCAGTCATTGCAGATGCTTGGCAGTGTGTTAGGAAGCTACAGGCATAAACCATGATGACTATCATTCAGAGGTGATAGACAAAGTAGCCATAAAATGTGAACTGGCCAATTGAAAACTAAAGTTTCCTCAAAAGCTTGTCCAATTCCTTCCACAGAACCTACCTTTCTTGTCTATAAGGAATAGCAGGCTGCTTTCTCTTTGGTTAATTCGTGAAATATAAAACCTGTCACATTTGTTCATTGACTGAATAGAATACTCTACTTGGAAAAAAATCATATTTCTTTTTGGACTTTGTGTTGGGGCTCTTTCACTCCTACTGAAGGTCCAGCCCCAAGTACAGCTTCTGCATCAAAACCTTTCTCTTTGGAAGTGTTCTTAGGTAGAAACTAATGACTGCCTTATGTGGTTTGTCTAACTAAAGGTATTGAATTGCCCAGATTTACACTTTGTGTACAAGAAAAATGAGATTGTTAGCTTTGTTTGTTGACTTGGAAAGGATATAGTACCCAATTATTTTACCCAACACTAGTTGAAATATTACTGTGAAAGCAATCTGGTGATGCAGATTACAGTGAAAGTACAGGGCGCTGCTCGTGGGCTTCATTCAGTCACTTGAATACCAAGAGTGAATCAAAGCCAGCAGCCAAATATACTTAGATATAGGAAAGTATGAATATAGACACAATTTCCCCATAGTTTGGTCTTATTAGAATGTCAAAACTAACCTGAACAAGGAGGTGAGTTAATTATGGATATTTGACCAAAACCTACACTTACCACAGACTTGTGGTCTGGCATTAGGGCTTGACCCACTAAGGAGAATGTGGCATTTTTACAGCTGAGCATGGTGACAGAAAACTACAGTTCTCACTTGTGCTTCTATACAAGATGTTTTTCTCTTTTATTCTTTTCTCTTTTCTTTCTCTATTTTCTCTGCTTCCTTTTTTCTTCCATCTTTCTTGTCTGTTCCTTTTTTTTTCATCCTTTCAAGTAAGATTGATTATGTAGTTCAAGGTGGCTTCAAACCTGTGACCTTTCTGTTAAGTATCCCCATCCTGAGAATAAAAATGTGAGGTGCCCAATCTCAAATGATGTGCCTATAGCATAATGCCAACATCTAAGACTGAGGAAAAATCAGAACACGTGGAAAGAGTGTAACACCTAAGCGACGAGGCTGCCAACTAGAGACACTGTCCTCTATACTTAACAGGGATGCCACACCAATACAATCTCAACAACTTGATCTCATGTAAATGACCCCAAAGTGATAACATTAGTCACCATGCCAATACAGATACGGGACATTTCAGAAGGCTCACCATTTGTTGAAGAACTTCAGGCAATCAAAGACTAGTGAAATAAAGAATAATGTCTTTTCCAGGAATGAGCCCTTGGCTAGACTTAAACACATGTACCTAAGAGAAACACTAAGTAGGCTCACGTGTGTGTGTGTGTGTGTGTGTGTGTGTGTGTGTGTGTGTGTGTGTGTATTGAGTAAAGATAATTATAGAAGAAGAGGAATGGAACATTTGGGGACAGGAGAATAGATATTAGAAATATAGATTATTACAATAGTGAGACTAAGTATTAGCTGTGTTGATTATGAGTTCTCTACTTTTAGTCACTCTTCAGCTATGTTAAATAAACCTAAACTATAAGGGTAGTATTCAGAATAAGTATCAGATTGTTAAGGTTATGTGTTTCTTTATTTTCTTGAAGACAACTTTTTTTTTATTAACTTGAGTGTTTCTTATTTACATTTTGAGTGTTATTCCCTTTCCCGGTTTCCGGGCAAACATCCCCCTAATCCCTCCCCCTCCCCTTCTTTATGGGTGTTCCCCTCCCCATCCTCCCCCCATTGCCGCCCTCCCCCCAACAATCCCGTTTATTGGGGGTTCAGTCTTAGCAGGACCAAGGGCTTCCCCTTCCACTGGTGATCTTACTAGAATATTCATTGCTACCTATGAGGTCAGAGTCCAGGGTCAGTCCATGTATAGTTCTTAGGTAGTGGCTTAGTCCCTGGAAGCTCTGGTTGGTTGGCATTGTTGTTCATAAGGGGTCTCGACCTCCTTCAAGCTCTTCGAGTTCTTTCTCTGATTCCTTCAACGGGGGTCCCGTTCTCAGTTCAGTGGTTTGCTGCTGGCATTCGCCTCTGTATTTGCTGTATTTGGGCTGTGTCTCTCAGGAGCGATCTACATCCGGCTCCTGTCTGCCTGCACTTCTTTGCTTCATCCATCTTGTCTAATTGGATGGCTGTATATGTATGGGCCACATGTGGGGCAGGCTCCGAATGGGTGTTCCTTCTGTCTCTGTTTTAATCTTTGCCTCTCTATTCCCTGCCAAGGGTATTCTTGTTCCCCTTTTAAAGAAGGAGTGAAGCATTCACATTTTGATCATCCGTCTTGAATTTCATTTGTTCTAGGCATCTAGGGTAATTCAAGCATTTGGGCTAATAGCCACTTATCAATGAGTGCATAGCATGTGTGTTTTTCTGTGATTGGGTTACCTCACTCAGGATGATATTTTCCAGTTCCAACCATTTGCCTACGAATTTCATAAAGTCATTGTTTTTGATAGCTGAGTAATATTCCATTGTGTAGAGGTACCACATTTTCTGTATCCATTCCTCTGTTGAAGGGCATCTGAGTTCTTTCCAGCTTCTGGCTATTATAAATAAGGCTGCTATGAACATAGTGGAGCACGTGTCTTTGTTATATGTTGGGGCATCTTTTGGGTATATGCCCAAGAGAGGTATAGCTGGATCCTCAGGCAGTTCAATGTCCAATTTTCTGAGGAACCTCCAGACTGATTTCCAGAATTGTTGTACCAGTCTGCAATTCCACCAACAATGGAGGAGTGTTCCTTTTTCTCTACATCCTCGCCAGCATCTGCTGTCATCTGAGTTTTTGATCTTAGCCATTCTCACTGGTGTGAGGTGAAATCTCAGGGTTGTTTTGATTTGCATTTCCCTTATGACTAAAGATGTTGAACATTTCTTTAGGTGTTTCTCAGCCATTCGGCATTCCTCAGCTGTGAATTTTTGTTTAGCTCTGAACCCCATTTTTTAATAGGGTTATTTGTCTCCCTGCGGTCTAACTTCTTGAGTTCTTTGTATATTTTGGATATAAGGCCTCTATCTGTTGTAGGATTGGTAAAGATCTTTTCCCAATCTGTTGGTTGCCGTTTTGTCCTAACCACAGTGTCCTTTGCCTTACAGAAGCTTTGCAGTTTTATGAGATCGCATTTGTCGATTCTTGATCTTAGAGCATAAACCATTGGTGTTTTGTTCAGGAAATTTTTTCCAGTGCCCATGTGTTCCAGATGCTTCCCTAGTTTTTCTTCTATTAGTTTGAGTGTATGTGGTTTGATGTGGAGGTTCTTTATCCACTTGGACTTAAGGGTGACAAGAATAGATTGATCAGCATTCTTCTACATGCTGACCTCCAGTTGCACCAGCACCATTTGCTGAAAATGCCATCTTTTTTCCATTTGATGGTTTTGGCTCCTTTGTCAAAAATCAAGTGCCCATAGGTGTGTGGGTTCATTTCTGGGTCTTCAATTCTGCTCCATTGGTCTATCCGTCTGTCTCTATACCAATACCATGCAGTTTTTATCACTATTGCTCTATAATACTGCTTGAGTTCAGGGATAGTGATTCCCCCTGAAGTCCTTTTATTGTTGAGGATAGTTTTAGCTATCCTGGGTTTTTTGTTATTCCATATGAATTTGCAAATTGTTCTGTCTAACTCTTTGAAGAATTGGATTGGTATTTTGATGGGGATTGCATTGAATCTGTAGATCGCTTTTGGTAGAATGGCCATTTTTACTATATTAATCCTGCCAATCCATGAGCATGGGAGATCTTTCCATCTTCTGAGGTCTTCTTCAATTTCTTTCTTCAGAGTCTTGAAATTGAAGACAACTTTTAAAATTCATATTAAGTATATGGCAGCCATATCCATTTTAATATATCTTATGCAATTTTTCAATCTTGAAAGCATTATTCAGACTTTGAGTTCTGCTTTGCAGTTTTCAAAATGCCTAATTATCTAATCATCTTTACACTGACAATGCTAGAATTTTTCAATATACAGCATTCATTCCTATCTCATTAACTTTATTCCTCTGTTTTTATGGGGGGGTGCAACACATTGCTTTCTGAAGCAGACATTTCTTTGGTAACTTCAGTTCAACTGAGTTCTGCGTTTCTTTATTTTTGAATGTAAGCAAAAGAACAACTAGATATTCAATATACAAAATGAGATTTAAGACCATAATTTAAAAAGTTGAAAATTATAAAATAAATTAAAAATTCCTGAGAGCAAGAGGAAATGTAAGTAGTTTCAGGGTTTTATATGAACTTAAATAAAGCAAAGCAAATAAACCCAGAATATAGGAAATACAGGGACAAATTTCCTGAGATCTACTTGCCTTGGATGAATCTGCTACTTTCCCTAATGAATCAGAAGATTACAAGATTGTAAAGACTGTAAAATGACTAAGGGATTTTGTTTACTAGCAGAATAAATGAGAAAATCTTGGAAAATATTATCTTACAATCCAGAATAATTCATAAATAAGTGTAGAAAATTGAAACTTCTTTTTTTACTTTTCATAGAAAGAGCCTGTAATGAGGTCCTTACTAAATATTTTATGATATATATTTTATTTTCAATGAATGAAAACAACTGTAATTATTAATGGAGATAATCCCCAGTAAGGCATAAAACTTCATGTGTTAGGAATAACAATAATAACTGTACATTTCTCTTTTCTTTAGAAATTTTATCTTTGTGTTGACTATTAAAGTATGAATACTTAACAAAATATTATATTTAAAATACATCCTTATTAAACTTCCACAAACATTTGCTTAATATAGTTATGCCACACTAAAATTCTAGATATGAGAGTCTGAAATAAACAAATGATCAAACAGAATTGCTCCATCCCCTACCCCATTGTCTAGGCTTTCGTGGAACTGATTCCCAGATTCCTGGATTGCTTTGATTTCTAACACCTGATGGCTATTCTATGCAGTATATGCTACTGTTAGGAGTTACACTAGAAACTACAGTACTTGTAAGGTATTAACTAACTACTTTGTTTAATAAGTAATGTTGCCTCTATCAAGATTCATCATGAAGAGGAACAAGTTCATAGCTATTACATGAAATTCTAGAAATGTAACCTTCTCACTAACCTCATTAATGGTGACTACATAAGAGTATTAGAAGTTTCTGTCCTACTCTGAGATTTTAAAGCTCTGATCAATACCCTTAATTCAGGAATTATTTCATGACACCTAAAATACACACTTTTAACTGCTAAAAGCTTTGTGTTTCATATTATTATAAATATCACTTTGTAATACTGGATGTGACGCTACATATGTAAGAAAGATAAAATACATAACAATTATAGAGTGACTCTGGGAGATTTAAGGGCAACAATATCATGGAGGGTAATAATGCATGTGTGAATATAGTTATAAAATTACTTGCAGATTACTTTAATGTCTAGTGAGCATAAATATTCCTTTAAGGCAACTATACTTTTGCCACCTATGCATAAAAATTACAGAACAGGTTACATTTGTGCTCATGTTGGCGCATGGTAAGTGTACAGGGTGATTTTTTCCCAAGGTAGTTTCCTCCAGAGAGAAGACCTCATAGTTGCTACATCTGTTCTTGCTCGATGAGACGGTTATTGTATTCACAGCAGCAGATGTTGCACCTGGAGGTTCATCGTTTGCTCTCAGGGAAATTGCAGCACAGAACTAGAAGTTTTATGAAAATCAGAAATGTCACAAAATAAATGCCTGGCCCCAATTGACATAAAAATGTACATTTTTAGTTTCACAAACTTAATGTGATTATTTGAAGTTGACCATCATTTCCAACCCAAAGAAAGAGGATTTTGATAACCTGACATCAAGTGTGAAATCATTTCTGTTCAGTTTTATTCTTTAATTACATATGACTTGGTTGTAATCATAATTATGGTGAGGGCTGACTATATTTTCATGTTTGTTGAATTGTTTCACATTTAAGTCTCATACTTTATTATAACCATAGGATGAATCTTGTCAAGGCTAAACCTTCAAATGAACAGAAAGCATGGATATATTGGCTAAATTAATGTTGTCTCATTAGATTATATTATCTGTCTGAAACTGCTGAGAAAATTTTAGAGGAATCAAATTGAAACTAATTCAAAAGCTCAAGACCATTCCATGCATAAATTACATTAATTATAGGTCATTAATTCATTATTTAATGACCACCTACCATAAGTTGTAAACTCTCTAAATTCAGTTCTTAGTATACAACTTTTACTCAGAATCCCGGAATACAGACTTGGAGAAAGAAATCAATTTTGCCACACAACGAAACACCATCAAACACACACCATCCAGTTGCAAGATATGGGAACCCTTAGGAAGAAGATGTGCTTTAAACAAGATGAGTATCTTCTATGAAGAAAACAGGAGAATAAATACTTCAGTTTTGGAGCAACAAACTGGTCAACCGAGAGTCTAGGCTATCCTTCCCTTAAGAAAGTTTATGTACATAGTTCATCCTACAACTCAAAGCTTTCTTACGGTTGTGTAATTTTCAATTCCTTTAATGAAGCAACTGGTAAAATTCCAGAAAGTCTATTATTAAGTTTCTTCTTATTGAATCACATTACTCTCACTTATTTTATCTTCACATATTTATTCTGGAAAAAATATGAATGCAGTTACAATTTCAGCACATTTTCTCCACAAGAAAAATGAAGGACCATCTATGTATTATGCCTTATTGGGATAGAGAAAAACTCACAGTCACAAGCTTTCATAAAATTTTTCAGATGGGAAATATTACTATGCTCCATTTAGAAATATATTAAGAAAAATTATTTAAATCCAGTGTCACAAACAATAGTACTGCAGAGTTAAACAAAACATATATTTGACATCGACTTAAGGGAAATTCTACATTTTTTTCCACATTGGTTACTACGTGCAATTTTAAATGACCATTTAACCTTACTGGGAATTCAACTCCTTTGAGGGCAGAAGATTAAGGATTGTTCAAAACGATCTAAATGGAGATGTTTCAAATTGCTTGTAACTGCATTTGATTCTGTGGTCGTCTTACAAAACGGTACCCTTCAAGGGGGACTGACCTCGAGGATATGTTGCACATGCTCAAAGGAACAGACAATAATGGAAGTTTTAATGTAGCTATTGAGACTTAACAGAGCATTTTAGAACTTGGAAAAATATCCCCTCTGAGAGACGTATGTTCAGGGAGATAGCCGAAACCATGGTTTGTGTGTGGATTCCTTGGCGAGCAGCCTAAGTATCTAGTCAATTTAAGGCCACAGAGTCAAGCCATGCTAAAGAGTCAAATGAACAGTGGCTTCATTATCTGAGAAATACCCCCTATTAAAGAGGCAAGTGGTTTATGGATTTATTCTATTGAGTATGCATGATTTATTAAGCTTTGAAGGTTACATACCAACAAGATATGCATGGTATTATGATGGCAAGGAAAACAAAGGGGAACGAAAGCCAGCAGACTCAAAATGTCCTGTTAGTAATTTTCAAATCTGGAAGCACATTTTATCAATTTCTGCTGCAGTGCTCCTGGCAGTGTGTTCAAGGATATCTGGCACCCAAAGCAACAAAGTGAATTTTACATCTGCAATATCTACTAACATCAGAAGATATCCATGTGTGCACTGAATCTGTAATAGAAATGAAATCAGTAATGCTATTGAACTGGAGTCACAGGAACAAAAGTCAGATTTTAAATCTGAAACTAGAACACTCCTCTGGAGTATTAAATATTCACAGTCCGAAACGGAAGCAGATAATGAGGTATTTAGTATAATATTTTCTGTTCTCTTAAAAATGGAATTAAAATAAGTTTGATAATACTACATAGAACCGACAAATGGCCCACTGAGATATTTTTTAAAGTGTGTGTATGTGTGCATGCTTGTGTGTGTGTGTGTGTGAAGGACAGAAGACAGTTTTTCAGACTTGATTCTCTCCTTCCGTTATGGAGGTTTCAGATATCAAACACAGGTTGTCGGGATTCAAGGAAGATGCCTTTGCTTACTAAGCCATCTGGCTGGTCTCCAGTTTATTTTCAGATGTAAGAAGTCCAATATAAACCAAGTAAATTTCCTAGTTAACTCTACTAAAAAGAGCCTAAATGTGTTATTCAAATATAAATTCAAAGTAATTGGGGGATTAACTATTCTTCCATGCATTGAATCAGAATATATTTTCACATATTTGTTTATACTAATAAGAACATTCAATTTTAATGTTTTCATTTATGTCAGTTACTGGTTGCTTCTTCTGTTCTACTAGATAATAGGTCAAAATGAAGGAATTTGCAATACCTGAAATGAGAGCAGAAGTCCAAAGGCAAGGCATCTTTAGTGGTTAGTTTTGTCAACTTGATAACAGTCTAAAATCACCTGGAGACAGTCTCAGTGAGACTTTGTGTATATTAGATTAGATTAACATATGGGTGGGTAGGGAATTGTTTTGATTAGATTAATTGACTAAGGAAGACCCAGACAGAAAATGATTAAAACCATTCCCTGGGTATGGGAATGTGTAAAAAGGAAAAAGTACGATGAGAACAACCACACGTGAATTCATTCTTTCTGCTCCTATTTAGCGGAGTAGCTACTCCAATCATGTTTTGACTTGCCCACAGTATTGGACTTTAACTTGGAATTATAAGCCAAATGAACGCTGTCCCCATTAAAGTGGCTTTTCTCAGGTATTTTTCTCATAGCAATACGAAACAAAACAGGAACAGCATCTCAGAAGTTAAAGAACAGGGACAAGCCATGCTTGACAACCAGTTAAATCGCTTAGAATGAATCTCTATGTAGTTCTTCAGATCACTAGTAAGAGGGTTAAGAGTTTCTTATTTCAACTTGACTCTTTGCAAATCCACTCTAAGATCATTGTACAAGGACTCAGCTGTTATCACTCATAAATCATTAAGACATAAGGTTCTAATGTATGTCTCCTCCCTCGGGAAGGATTATAAGAACCGGTTTGGAGAAAAGATCCATGTTCCATTTGGAAATCAGATGCTTGTTTTTAAATGACGCTCGGTTAAAGTTTAGCTTTAGTTTTATGTATAACCAGTATATCAAACACCATGTCTCAGGAAATAAAAGGAATTAATATAAATACACGAATGTAGTCTGATGGATCAGAACACAGAGATTAGAACTCTGATCCTCATAGTCATAAAACAGAGACATAGTTGTAGTGAGCCATATTGATTTGGGCCTGGTCGCTTTGTAACTGCATGGCCACAGTTTAGAAGTCATGGGATTGTTGGACAGAGGCCTCTCCCATGTATTTACCGCACAGGAAGAAAAGACCAAGTAGTAAACACCCGGTGTCTCCACTGCATGACCTCTGCTGAGCCCGGCTGATGCATGTGGAACTGACACACCTGGACCACACCTGGGTGGTGGTCAATTTACTTCTGCCTTTTGCTTCCTCAGCCTTTATCCTTGAGATTTGGGCTGGTCTTCTCCGATTTCTCCCTAATTAATTCAGGTCTCCTAGTTGGTCTTTTGTTAAGAACCAGGTAGTCAGGAGCCAGGGTTTCCTACTGTGCTTCCCAGTTATTTTCTACCTGGAGACTTGGGTATATAAGTGGTGAATAAAGCTACAGGAGACTCTCTCACTCTTCTTCCTCACTCTCACTCTTCCTTCCGCTCTTCCTCTCTCTCTCTCTCTCTCTCTCTCTCTCTCTCTCTCTCTCTCTCACTTTCTCTTTCTCTCCTCCTCTCCTGGCTTGACACGATAACCTGTGTGTGTGTGTGTGTGTGTGTGTGTGTGTGTGTGTGTGTGTGTGTGTGTTTATTTCATCCTGTAGGCTTTCTCCCGATTCTCGGTACTGTGTCGGTGCTGGTGCTGACACATAGTCACCATGATACAATGGTGGTAGGACCCCATTGTTGAAGAGATCATAAACTTATGTCATCAAACATGGAGAAATTGAGGTGATGCTCAACTAGAAGCTCTACATCGTCCAGCTGAGAAACATGTGAGGTACACTAGGTACCTTTTTGAAGATTTACGCACTGGTTGCAGAGTAGCACAAATGCTATGGGACTCAACCATCTTTCAGTTGAATTTAAGGCCTGTTCCTTGATACATAACCCATATTTGACACTGTTAATTAAGTCAAGAACCTGAGATTATATAGGTCATTGGAAAATTTACTACAATTATTCTTCTAAATATACATAGCATTATAACAGCTCATAATAACGTATTTCTATCCTTATAAGTCAGTGTATCACTGAGTCATCATCAGAGGAAATCCTTGCATACACTGGGAAACATTCAGAGCTTTTTTTTTTTGAAAGAATCACCTAAATGGGGTGCCTTTATGACAGTCTTCCCTCAAGGCTCTAAGATCTATGAGAGGAGACACTACAAAGCATGTAAGCGTTGGAAGTTGACTCCAAGGAGATAGCATTTTGTGGATATAACAGGACTACTGTACATATGAAATCACAGGGATTGTGATGTCACACACAAGACCTGCATAAGTTCAAATCAGAAAAAAAAGGATCTTAGCATGGGGAAGTAGAAGGGGGCACAAATTCCTATCTCTAACCAAAAAGCTATTTGCAATTGACAATTCCTGAGACAAGAAAAAAGTCAGTGTACTTCGATTGAGTTAGATTGCTTCTGTCAACTTCACCATAAAGCAGGTTACCTGCTCAGTAATAATTGGCCAACACAATAGAGTTCATAATGTGTTTTGTGTTTTTTAGTTCTCTCTCTTTCTCCCTCCCTCCCCTCCCTCCCTCCTTCCCACCCCTCCCTCCCACCTCCCTCTCTCCTCTTTCTCTCTCTCTCTCTCTCTCTCTCCCCCCCCACCATGTGCATATGCCTTTTTTTATTTGCTTTTCTTTTGCTTTTTGATTGAAGAGAAAGAAGAGCAAAATGGGCTGACAGAAGTGAGGGGATTCTGAGAGGAGTCAGGAAAGAGGAAAGAATATCACCAACACATACAATATGAGAATATTTAAAATGGACTTTAAATGTGAGGAAGTGATAGCATTTGAATTAATTGGACCAGGATTCCTGTAAATCTATCTGCAAGTGAATGAAACTGAACTGTGTACATCCCATTACACCCAGACATGATCCTAAATAAATAAAAAACTTAAACATGAACTTGGAAAGAATAAAATACTAAGAAGAAAATAGAATTTGAAAAGGTCTTAACACCGGTTATGGCAAATTGTATGTTTTATAGGTTATAAAATTTCAAACAAACTCAGACAGAAGAAAAATAAACAATAAAGTTAAACACTTCTGCTAAATAAAAACAAAAAAAATAATAAATGGACAGCTCATGAAATGGGAAAAACATTTGCAAATAATATGTTTGATAAGGAATTAACATAGTGGTTCTCAACCTGTGTGTGATGACTCTTTTAGCAATTCTTTCATAGGGGTTGCCTAACACCATTCCAAAACAGAGATTTACATTATGATTCATAACAGTAACAAAATTACAAATATAAAATACCATCAAAATAGTTTTATAGCTGGGGAGTCAAAAAACATGAAGGATAGGGAAATGGTTACAGCATTAAGAATACTACTAATCACTGGATTAAAATGTAAAACATATAAGGAAGTTCTTTTCATGTAGGTTTTTCAGTTGCTTGGTTAGAGTTCGAACAAGATATGTTATGTTATTTGTGGCTATTATGCTAATTTCCCTAATTTCATTCTTAGGCCATTTATTGAATCTATAAAGGAGAGCTACTATTTTTTAGATAACTTTATATCCAGCCACTTTATTGGAGGTATCCATCAGCTTAGGAATCCTCTAATAGAATTTTTGGGGTTGCTACTAGATAAGCAGCTTTCCCCAGTACACATCTACCACAACACTAGCTATAAATCTGTGACCTAAAGCATCAGGGCTTGGAAATCATGTATTAAAACTGTAAAACCAGGAACCATAGTCAAACATTCTTCATTAAGTTGATTATCGTGACCATTTTATCTCAGAAGTAGGAAACAGACTAACATTTATTATCTTTTTTCAGGAAGAAGTTCTTTTTTTTTTATAGTCTAATTGTTACTTTTTTAAAATTCTTTTTTATTATTATTAACTTGAGTATTTCTTATATACATTTGAGTGTTGTTATTCCCTTTCCCGGTTTCCGGGCAAACATCCCCTCTCCCTCCCCTTCCTTATGGGTGTTCCCCTCCCCATCCTTCCCCCATTGCCGCCCTCCCCCCAACAGTCTAGTTCACTGGGGGTTCAGTCTTGGCAGGACCCAGGGCTTCCCCTTCCACTGGTGCTCTTACTAGGATATTCATTGCTACCTATGAGGTCAGAGTCCAGGGTCAGTCCATGTATAGTCTTTAGGTAGTGGCTTAGTCCCTGGAAGCTCTGGTTGCTTGGCATTGTTGTACATATGGGGTCTCGAGCCCCTTCAAGCTCTTCCAGTTCTTTCTCTGATTTCAGGAAGAAGTTCTTAATCTGATTTACTTCTCTAACATTTTCTATAATGTCTACTTAGACATAAAAAGTGTCAGCTGTTTTTTGCATGTGGATCGCTCAATTTTTGTTATTTAGTGACTGTTTTCTTGCTGTTACCTGTTCACATTCTGAATGCAATTAAGTCCACTCAAACTTAAGCCTATTAGCACAAATAATTCTATTGTGTGCTGAAATGTGAACATACATCAATGTATATTTATAGACTAATATGAATTTTAAAACTTATCCTAGAATTAAAATCAGAATATTTTAGAGTTCATGGTTTAACAGTAGTTGAAGCAAGTCCTTGAAGCTAATGATTGCAAGGTACTCATTTACAACTAATTTAATTATTGATAGACACTGCTTTGAGGTAAAATAAAATTCATGCATAATAAATTAGTCTAAATGTGATTAAGGTATCCATATGTTTTTAAGTGGTCATTTGAAGGCAGAAAAATGAGATAGAATGTATCTTGTTTTACTTATTAAATGCTGTCAAAAGGTGTTATTATTAAAGGTTTTAATAATATCCTGAATAACATTCTAAAAATAGGAGTTTTAGCAATAAAGTCCCCAAAAACATCCATTTATTCAATTAGTATATGATAGTTTCATATTTGTAGTGGTAAAATAAGGTTATAACATTCCAGAATCATCTTCGTAATTTAGATCTTGTTTTATTGTAGAATGCATGCATAAATTTTGTCTCCAATGCTTACTCAATATTCTACATAAACTAGCATTAGACAACCAGAACATGCATTGATTCTAAGGCAAAGTGGGCATATGACAGAACTGATGTAAAATGTCTTAAATTTATTAATATTTAAGACTATATATGCTAGAATATCTTGCTTCCTTATTTGTGAAATCAATATATATATTGCACTTACATTCATTTAATATATTTATTTAACATATTTATTTACATATTTAAGACAAAGTCTCACTTTGTAGTCCTCACAGGCCTATGATTCCTTTGATAGTCAGGATGGTCTTAAGCTTACTAGGTTGGTCTCCAGAGTTCTGAAATTAAAGGCATGAGTAACTAAGTTAGACTAACTGACACATTTTTATATTTATAATAAGCACTTCAAATTATATTAAATTAAGATTCTTAAAATGAGAATTATTCTGTTTATAATTTATGGTGAGTATTTCAAGCTAATTAATCAGTAAATCAACCTAGGGACTTATATTTCTTAAATCCACATATAAGAAATTCTAGATATTTGACAAGAAAAGTATAGGAATTTTCTGAAATTACTTCACAATTTATTTTTATTTATTTTTCCCTGTAAAATTTCAACATTGGACAAAATCAATATTTCAGTCCTGCTTAAAAATAGTGAAATAGTAAATCATATCTGTGCACCTTGCTTATTGAGCTCCAGTCCATTTCATTAATATGTATGTTATTTCCAAGAGACAAACTCATTTATTACACAAGTTTTAACATGACATTCACAAAGCATTCAAACTCGCCAATTGTGAAACATGAACTTGTTAGCATTTTAGAATGCAATAAACCTCCACTAGAAGCCGTTCACAATCCCTACAACTCCTGGTGAGATACACAGATGTCTGCAGTGTATTCTCTTTTCCACATCCCACAGACTCACTTTTCATTAAAGGAAACTTCTCAGTGCCTCTAGGCACATCCACAAAATAGCAAACAAATAAAAATAAAGGTTTATTTTAGACAAGGAAATACGTAGCCAATTTTAACTCTCTCGCTTATTCCAATAAAAATAAATCATCTTAACATAAACTTTCAAAGCAAGAAGACAACATTTCTGTTCATGAACAAAATTGAATAAAATATTAATTTTATACCTAAATGCCTACAAATTAACTGATATTTAATAAAGGTAGATTTAAAAAGGGGAATACACATAAGCGATAAGAATAGCTAAGAAAGAAGGCTATTTGCCACAAATATAGGAAAACCTCACCTTAGTGAGTAGCTCCAGAGACAGATTATGTATGACCTGATTAGTGATCTGATGACTGTTTTATCCCACATCTATCAAAAACTTCCTGCCTGATTCTAGGAAGTTGGTCGATGAAGGATGTCCTTGAACAGCCTACTTCTTTCAATTTACTGGTGATTTTAATTTCCTAGCCTCTATGAAAACTTCCACTACATTCTACGTACATTTTGCTTGTCCTCAGACCCAAACACTGTTAATTAAGTCAGAGACTGTGTAACAAATCTTGTGAAATCACGGATCAATATAGCTCTCTACTCCATGTGTTGTTTTTGTCAGATAATTGGTCACTGTCATGCAAATGTTAGATTTCATTGTAGCAGGAGCAGGGACATGAAGGAGCCATCTGAGGAGAGAGTAAGATAGAGGGTCTAGAGAAGGTAACTATGTATGGTCTCTTTAGAGGAATAACAGGTAAAAAGTGTAAGAACTTAGGATAAAACATTGCTGTTTTATTTGGTTGTTAGGCTGGAACCCCTGCTTTACCCTGAGTGCAAGCTGGGGAAACCCATCTGCCCTCCTTTCCCAATGCTGCTCACACAGAGAAAATTCCCCCACCCACTTGGAGCAAACTCTGGGCCAACATCATCACTCCTGGACTCTGAGTTTCAGACAACTCACCTAAGAGTGCCTGCCTGCCTGTGGGCTCAGTTTTTTACCATATTTTGACACAATCCCAGCTCCTAGCTGGCATCATTTCTTGCCTAAACTCTGTAAGACCCCTTTGCTTTAGCCTGGATATGTGACTTTCACTGACCTTCAACTCTAAGATAGGTTATCCCACCCTAGATCTGCTTACTAATAAATCTGCCTTTATCTACTTTTGATATGGTCTAATGTGGCCTATATCTGCATCATCAAGAGCAAAAGTGACTATCACTGGTAAAGAAGGACAAGTATATTGGTTCAAGGAGTTTCTTTTAAAAAATACTCTGAAAAAGATGACCAAAAACACATTGTTGCTTGGAGAAATAATGGTGACATGAGGAAACATATACAGGATGTACTATGAATGGCCAGGATTAAGCTCAGGAATTACTAATGGGTCTCTCTTTCTAATTTTCACAGCATTATACTCTATTATCAACAATAAAATTACATAGAGATATATATATATGCCATATAAGTACATATTTAAGCTATGAGAGACCTCCTCAAAAGCCTCATTTCATGTATTTTGAATGATTACCAAAGGTAATTTAGCTAACATATTCATGACCTCTAGTACTTATCCTTGGTTGATTGTGTGCATGAACAAAAGAATATTAGAATATATGGGCACAAGAGCATTTCAGATCCAGTTTCTTAGCAATTATAAATATTAAATGTTATTAATTTACAACATATCATTATCATACAAAATGACACCCCAGTCATTATCCATTTTACTATTAAGTGTTCCTGCCTTTAATCAACATACCCCAGTAATTTCATGCTTATTAATGGTACTCAGTCTGCAAGTGAAATCATGAACTATTAATGTCTCTGTGTCTGCCATTTAATCTCAATGTCTTTCAGTTGTCTATATTGACAAATGGAAGGTTGTTTTCATGGGAAGTAAATGGAAAGAGTGTACACTTTATGGAGGAATGTACATTATTAAAAAGATTGAACTTGGGATTACCAAGTTATGAAGTAATTCTACTGTTGAGTATATATGTAAAAGGTCAGTATGTTAAAACACATGCAGGCATCTTACATTTGTTACCATTGCCGAGAGTAGCCAAGACATACCTAAGCATTTGTATACACCTCTTTGAACTATCATTGCTGAGTATACCCCAAGATGTTGGCACTTAATAAACCTGACCAAAGAGATTTGGAGTAAGAGAATATTTGTCATTATAGTTTATATTTATAGTTGTCCTGACATCCATGTGTCCTAATAGTCTTTCTCCTTTAATATTTTACAATTATAGTTCAATAGTAGAAGAAAATATGTAAGCAACATCTTCAATGCAGGAAATTTCTTTTTCATATCATCATATAATATTGTTGTATTAACTGTGGTCCTCAGAGCCAACCAATCAGAATTAAACAAAACATATATACATACATATATATATATATATATATATATATATATATATATATATATATATATATATATATAAAATGAAGCCTGCCACTGGTCAAATTCTCAAACAAATGAAACAAACCCCAATTCTTTCTCAATTGGCATCTACGCATTGTCAATAACTCTTAGTAAGTGGAAAAACCTGGAGATTATTTATCCAGTCTCTGCTAGAATTTAGCTAACTTGATATTGGGCTTATCTAGGTAACCTGAAGTGGAAATTTTGGGTTTCTTTGGAGACTCTGTTTAGTCATGTGATATTTTTCTGGAAATTCTCTAATGAGAGCATGGTTTGCTGAAGTGGATATGTGTTTTTGTGCCCAGAAATGTTTACGAATCCCAAAAGAACACCAAGGAGGCGACGCCTCTGGGGTGATAGACCCTGAGGCGAAGCGTGGTAAGGTAGAGCTAGGACTTGAAGCCACGGAGACCCACAAGGGATGGTAGGAGTTTTGCCTGCTCCTGACTCCAGACCCCTGCCTTGTAGCCACAGCTCCCCATAGAGAGAATTCTGGCCATCAGTCATGTAGGGACAATGCCCACAAGTCCTTCCTCATGCAGATGATGTATCTAAGGCCAAACCAATAAGAAGCGTCTGTTGTCGGGCCCAACTCATGTCCAAATTCTATATAAGATCAGAAAGAATAAAGGTGTGTGTGAGAATTCTCTGTTGTCTGAGAGCATCTGTCACAAAAGCTATAACATTGCCTGTGAAATTCCCGAAGCTCTCACCCCCAGAAGCTACCCTGCACTGTACTCACTAACTCAGCTCAGCGCAGCCAGTGCAGCATCTTGGAACAACAGTGACTGTCAGAGCAGTGTCAGCAGCATCAGTCCTCTACAGATAGCCTGATACACAGACCGACAGACTGTGGTGCAATCACATTAGGATCACTTTATTACAAACTCGAGTTTAGGTATACTCATCACTGACTTATATGATGGATTGGTGAAGCAACCCTGAACCCTCATTGGGACAGGTTTTATAGGAAAATGGGAGGAAGTGAGGCTGGTAAGCCCCTAATTGCCTGACTATTGTAAGCTGAGACGTGGGTGTTCTGGAACAAGACCATGAACAATCACAAAAAGTCTGAAAGTACATCTGAAACAATCAGACTTATCGTTGATTTACTGCTGCTAGAAGTCGCTAGGGAGTAACTCTGGGCTGTGGGCCAAGGACAAGCCATGAGGTCCTCCCTGGTCCTTGGATGCAGCTGGGGTTCAGCTGCAGGTCAAGTTCTCAGGTGTTTTTTTCCTCCCCTCCTCACCCCCTTTTTCAAAGAGCTGAGGCTAGTTTCACGATACTGTGGGTTTGGCCTCTCAATGGGAAAATATTTTGCTGAGAACAGAAGGTGACATTTTTCTGGAGGCTGCTTGAAAAGGGGGCATGTGATGTTTCACGAGAGCATTAGCGTGACAGAACATGTGATGTTTGGAAAGGGTATAAATATAACCCAACAGACAGTGGAAAATGCTGTGTTATCGGTTCACCTTGCCACTCTTTGCTGAGGAACATATGTCATGACTTCCTAGAAAATAGAGCACCAAATAACTTCTACTGGTATCCTGGCAGCTTCTTGCTGCTTCCCCAAACTCAGGCCAATTAGCAAAGCCTTGAGGTTTCTTCTCAATTGAACGGCCGTTGCTGATTCGTGAACGGTGCTTGCAGGTGGACAGAGCCGGCTCTGCTAATTCGTGTGAACTGAACTGCTAATACTCTGACAATGCGGATTAGATCCGCCCCAAAGGACTATTACTAAGCAGGTCCAGAACTCAGTGGCCCTATTAACCTTTCCTATCCACTACCTCTTGTCGGTGGTGGGCTAGAAGGGAGGTTAAAACATTTAGGTATACTTATTAAAGTAGGATTTGATTAATACGAGCCTATGGTAATGAAAGATGTTTACTTTGTAATAACATTAGCCATATTATTTCCCAAAGATAGCACTTCACAATGCTTTTCCTCATCTTCTGACTTTTATATTATTTTGACACTTCTTGCATGATGTTTTCTGAGCCCTCATGGTGGTGGGGGTTCATATAAATGTCTCATTTGGGTACCAGGACCAAATCTTTTCTTGACACTCTAACAAGGTTTGAATCTCTTGATTAATTCCTTCCCACTTTAAAAGACAAAATACCCCCACACCTAAAGCTCACAGAATATTGTGGATGAATCAATTTTTAATGAAAATTTCAATTCACAATATTTTGTAAACTGTTTTCTAATATCCTATTTAGGAGTACAGTCTCAAAATACCCAGAAAGTAGATGGATAATTTCAATTTACTGCATGAAAATACCTAATTGTAAATTTCTTTGCAGTTAAAATTCTACCTTTAAATAAAATAGGCTATTTTGATATATTTTCCTATTACTTCTTTTGGCTTTTTTGAGATTATAATTACATTATTTTCTATTTCCCATTCCTTCCTCCAAGTCCCTTTTATATGCCTCCGTTTGCTCACACATGGCTTTTTCATTAATTGATGTTACCTATTCATATATACATATATGTTCCTAAATATAACCGCAGTCCATATAACATTACTTGTGGTTATGCTTTCAGGATTGGACATTTGTTGTTGGATAATCATATTTTTCAATCTTATAAACACTTCCTTTATATTATTGAGATGCTGAACCTGGGTGTCCACCACCCCAGGCCAATCAGGACTACATAGCAACATTAATTTCAGAAAGAAATGAAGGGGCAGGGGTAAGAGTGTGTGATTTTCTTTTCAAACTGAACTGGAATTCATAAACATGAATATCTTGCAAGAGGGAGATTTCCTTCTTACGATAATTCTATGCCTAGGATATTCTTTGAAATTAGTTGTATGAAAAATCAAATGGTTCAACTGCCCCTGATAAAACAAAATTAAAGGAAAAGGAAGGAAGGATAGAAGGAAGGATGATAGAAGTTAGGGATTTAAGGAAGGGAGGGGGACAAGAAAGACTAGGGACAGGGAAGATATAGAAAGGAAGAGAGGAGAGTGAGGAGACATACTTGGAAAGGAAAGGGAGGAGAAGGGAGGTAAAGAGAAAGCAGGGGAAGAGAAGGGAGGAGAGGGAGGAGAATGTAAAAGTAAAATAAAAAAGGAAAAGAACATCAAGTCTATATGACTCTTTATACAGCCTTGGGAATTGCTTGGAGATAGAAAATGCTTTTAGTATCTGAATGACCCACAGTCTCGCCTTAACCTCTCTTCTTCAAAAGGCACTCCACAGTAAAAGTTTCATTTCCTTGACTTTGCTCCATAGTATTCAGACATTCGTTTGGTTTGTTAGTTCTCCAATACAGACATGATAATAAACGTATCTGTCATGACATTACAATACAAATAATTTACAGTTCTGCAGGTTGACCATTTTTTTTTATGTATCCCAGTTAGCTACAATGAAGCTTTGTCGGTTTATATTACCTTTTAGAAGATCTAAGCAAGAATAAATTCCTTTAATTTTTCTGATTATTCAGAACTTGCCCATAATCTTTGGCTCATGACCCCATTTATACTTCTTCAAAATCAGCAAACAGGGTTAGACAAATTCATTCACACTGAACAACAAGGCCCTATTTTTCTTTTATTCTCCCCTTTAAATATTGTTGTAACGATACTGGACCCACCCACAAATTTCACTGTGCACTCTCTATTAAAAGTTATCTTACACTGAACCCCCAGTGAACTAGTCTATGGGGGGAGGGCGGCAATGGGGGGAGGGTTGGGAGGGGAACACCCTAAGGAAGGGGAGGGGGGAGGGGGATGTTTGCCCGGAAACCGGGAAAGGGAATAACACTCGAAATGTATATAAGAAATACTCAAGTTAATAAAAAAAAAAAAAAAGCAAAAAAAAAAAAAACATGATATACGGTGGCGGGGGTAGATGAACAGAAAGGTAAATTCAAGAATTCTAGTATGGTTCAGGGTTATTTAAATATAAATCCCACAGACACCTTTTTGATGCTAATGGGAGAGGAATTGTCTAGCTATTTAAAGTTTTTATATTAAAATTATGGAAAATCTAATTAAACCCAGAAAATTAATTAATTTCCTTGGCTTTATGAACAAAGGTATGAGAAACTGGTCAAAACCAAACTTATAAATCAAACCCCACAGATATCAAGAGTATAGATAATTGTATGGAAAACTGCAGAAAATTAACAGGGCTAAGGAGAAGAAAAAGAAAATGATTGGAGGGAAGGAAGAAAAGAGACAAGAAAAAAGGAGGGGAAAGAGGAAAGATCAGTGGAGAAAAGGAAGCATTAGAACCCAATGTGCTCTGCCACAGACCTCCTAGGTCAAAGGGGAAGTAAAGGTAGACCGAGGGGGGTATACTGTGGACTCTCACAGAAAAGAGCAAGGCTACACAGAAAGTGCCAGCTGTAGGACGCACCTATAGGTAAACACTGTGTTTCAGAATTAAGGAACTGAATCCAACTTGAATTTTAAAGACAGGGACAGAAAAGGAAAGTGAAAGAGTTTACCATTTCTACCTCTTGTAACGCCATTTCTGTTAAGGTTATTTCATAAGAATTTGTGATATTAAGAATAAATGTCTTGCAGTAAACTAAAACATTGTTTAAAAAAGATAGAAAATTTCCCTTTGAAAAACTAAAAATGAAAAAAATTCACTAATTAAAAGCTTCTGTTTAAAATAAAAAAAAAGTTATCTTACATTTTATGTTACTTCCCTTTTGTGATCTGACAATTTTGTGTTTAAAGATTATTATATGTGAATTAGTGGCTATGTTCTTCACAGTTAATTTCCTTCCCTGGTTGTTATATTTTACTAATATTCATCATCAAGCTTCAACCTTGAAGCTTGAAACCTTATTTTATTGGAATAAGACACATGTTGCTTCTTAATTAGGAGACTTAGTCAATTCATTGTATATATTTGTATATTACACTGTCAGAATCAATCAAATGTCAAATATTACCACATATAAACAAATAAACCTCTCGTAAGAAATAATCATTTTACCTTATAATTTATTCTATACAAAGAAATTATTGTTATATGTGTATATATGTATATACATATACATATATATGGATATATAAACAAACTCAAAACATCTAAGAAAAATCAAAAGAAGTCATAATTTACACCTACTAACCTGGAGACAAATAGTTTTTAGAGACTAGCACAATACCAAAATCATAAACATGTGTCACAAATGCAGGTGTTAAAATCTTTCCAATATCCACTAAATATAAATGTTCTAATCTAGAACTCAATTCTTCAGGTCTCAGAATACAAGGCTAATGATTACATAAGAATCAGAACTACAGACTTGTTCATTCAGATAAATATTAGTCTTTCTGTAAATTTGATTGCTATTTTTGCTGGAGGAGATTTGTCTGCCTCATAATGGTCCACAGGCTTTCAGATAACATTCCTGATATTTATATTTAAATTTGAAAAAGTCTTTGCAGACATCACTAAAAGCACTAGCTCAAAAATTCAAGCATGAGAAAGGACAATGAAACAAAAACTGTCAGAGAGAACAGTTTCTGAAGTCCTCAAACAATGTACAATTTGGTTACAGGATGAGATTGGTGTTACAATATATATCAGAGTGTTTTATTATATATTCACTGAATAGCTTTTTATGACCATATGGCAGTCTGTGAATGCAGCAGTTGGGATAAATATCCTAAATGGTCAATGTAAAAAGAACTTAATGTTCCCACGGTTCAATTGAACCTTTTGTTAGGAAGAATGGAGGAACATTTTTCCTTTAGACAGTTTCTAAAGCATATGTAGTTACACTAAATCAAAAATATTTAACAGGGTGCTGAGCTCCCAGGCAAGATTACTTCAAATGTCCTTTCACTCACAATTATAAAATGAAGGCATTTTCAGAATAAATTAGTTTAATGGATTAATCACATAGCAGTATTTTACTTATAAATAGTTTTCAGTTGCTAAGCATTATCTTCCTTGATTTCATGACCATATTTAATAATATTCCCTGATTAGACAGACAAACAGGATAACAGTGATTATATCCATACTAAGTTTACAAGTTATCAGTAGTAAAATGCCATATTTGTTCTTCATTTTGGTAGAGGAAATCATTAAAAATCCAATTGTGTGAATGGAAAAACAATCTAATTGACACATTAGGACAAGACCTCTCTGAATACATAGTTGGTTTCCAATATATCTATGTAAAATGAAAAATAGATCACAACTTATATATAGTTTTACAATTGTAAAGCACAGAATTGCTTTCTTTGGAAGACTACTGACTGTCAGTAATTGAGGGTTGACAGTCTGTGCAGAGGAAGCAGAAGTAACAGGAAGTATGAAAAAGTAGTGTGAGTGGCAGATGTAAAAATGTCTCAAGACTTAATAAGATTGTGCAGAAACTCTTTAAAATAAAATAACAGCTGCAACAAATCTACGAATATCTTATAAAAATACATCGTTTTATGTTAGTTACGCCTTGCTCTTAGTAATAGGTTCATGGTATGTTCAGGTACGTAATAGACAGGAATTTCCATTTATAGCCAAACAGAGTGAGTAGAAGTACCTTATAATTCATTAAAGAACTGCAAGATTTTATAGTCAAATCCATTAGGCTAGTCAAGTATTTATGTGTAAAACAATGGCACTTGCATGAAAATCTAAATTCAAAGAACTAAAATGTCTAAACCTGAAATATATGAGCTTTGTAAAGATATAGATCATTAAAACATAGAGATGTTATCTAAAATAATATATATAGAAAATTTCATATCCAGTGAGTAAGTTCTGACAACATAAGGCATTTGCCTAAGTATATTATGTATTCTCTTATATAAAATCATAACCTTATCATTAATGATTAATACTGACAATATTACAAAACCAACTGAGGTGTCCAACAACAAAAGGAAAGGCCACAAAAATCTGCTACATGCACAGTAGAATGATTCTCAAAGATAAAGAGTCCTTAAGTTATAATATTTGTAGGAAAATTGATGCATCTGGATATAATAACATGATGTAAACTCATACTAATATTTTCTTTTGTTTTTGGTCCCTAGTGTTAGTACAAGACAACAATCCCTCCCTCTCTATATGTGTCTGTGTGTCTGTGTAGTACGTAACTTAGAAGAAAAAGTGAAAGAAAGGGAATCAGCAGAAGGGGAAGGAAAAGAAAGAAAAGAGTAGAGGAGTATGAGAAACCATATGCTCAACATAAATATATACTGCTTAAAATGTAAAAAAAAAATGAATAGGGATATTCTATGTGGTAGATAAAATCACTCCCAAAAGCATATGGTTCTTAATCAAAAGTCCCTGTGCCATGTGTAGGCCTCCTCACATTAATTCTTATCCGTTGTTATACTAAAACACTGCATGATGTTACAATTCTTATTGGCCCCCCACCAGAACTAAGTGGGAAGACCCTATTTTCAAATATGCTTTTGTTGTATGAGAGAAAAACACCAGTACTGAGCTAAAGAATTCCTGTCTCTATGGCCAATTTTTCTGGTGCTAAAAGTTGCTATTTAGACCACCGAGAACAGCTGAATTCAGCTAGACCTCACATGCTACATTACTGACCTGCCATTAAATATATGCCCACTGTTACGAAGGTATGAGAAGTGTGGTGTGGCCAATCACTTTCTCATCAGTTTGTTGGCCTACTCCATGCCAAGTACTATAAATATACTCAACATCTATGCTTGGAAAGTCCTAGGCTTTAGTGGAAAAACTACCTTTGTTTCCATGTTAAATAGGCATGGTACACGTGTCAAATTTCCTTTTAAATAATCCTATGTATAATCTCTGTCTATAGATTGGAGATATTGTCAGAACCAATCAGAGAAACTTGTTTCTGCAATGAGCACTGGTTACTTCCTAAACTTGGAACTGATTGAGGTGCTTAGAATAAACAACTTCAGGACACTCGCTCTAAAAGGGACAATCTGAACTGTCCTTTCAAAGGTTCAGGGAGAATTGAAAATGGAGCAGGAAGAACATAAGAGAAGGAGAAAGGGATAGAGACATAGCTTTTGTGCTCTTAACTCTCAGTGGCTATGATTAATTGCACAAGACCTGACCAACACTGGGCTTGTCAACATTCCATTACAGAAGGAGGAGAAGCTCATCAGGCACGTATACATGCCAAATTACTTTTTAAATATTTATATTTATAATCTATGTCTATAGACTAGTGATATTGTCAGAACTGGTCAGAGAATGTCTAGGCAGTTAATGATCTCTGGTTGTGGGATTAGCATAGGATCTTGCAAGGTCTCTTTTCTCTGTGAGGATCTATGGGCAATTAGTGGTCACTGTTGGGGTAAGAGATTTTCAGTGGTGTAGCCAACGGTAAGTGTTCAGTTCTCTTGTAAATAAGTAACTCTTCACTCAAGATTCAAGCAAATGTAAGGAAATCATTAGTTCATCACAGGAAAAATGTTATAAGAGTAGAAGAAAGACAATATGGAAGTGAGAGGGGACACAGGGTAAGGAAAGTCCATATAGTCAAACTGTATAACCATAATTAAAACTAACTTTATATTCAATTAATACTTCCTAATATTCATAAAACATGTAGACTTTAAAACATAATCACACTTTGAAGCGGATTTGTGTTCTCCATAATTTATTTTGTTAGACTAGAATAAGGTCTGACAATAGGCTCATAATTTAGAAGTTGAAATATTTAAACACACACCATCACTTCAATGGACATAAGCCAACTTACCCTATAGAAATGCCCAATGAAAATTGTCCATCGTAACCTGAAGAACTGTCTACTTTTCCTAAATATACTTCTTTTTCCTTACAGTGAAGATGACCCTGTGAGAAAGAGAAGACTGGAATCTGAGAACCATTGTCCAATAATCAATGGTCATCAGTCCTACATGTTTGGCCTCTACTGTTCTTCACTGTTTATTTGCCTGGCAGGTGGTATGGCCCTCATCAGTAAATGTCTGGGATTCATGATCTTACTCTTCTGCCCACTCACAATGTGGAAGGCTAACATGTAAAATGGTTACTAAAACTTCCTGTCTTTGGCTCCTGACTCTGTGCAGTCTCAGTTTCTGAAACATGGACTGGGTCTAGCAATTTCAGGATAACTGATAGAATTTAGCAAAATTGATTCAATATGACTCTCATGATTAGACTACAAATGATTATGACTGTCATTTTTCTATCTGACTCCTTTTGCCTTCTCAACTTTGATTGATGATGGAAGCTGTCATATAGAGGCCATGTGCCAAAGAAATTCAGCCAACAACAGCTTGCAAGGGTCTAAACATTGCCAACAACCCTTCAATGAGCTTAGAAATAGGTGCTTCTCCAGTTAAACTAACATGGCACACCAGGGTCTTTTGCTAAGAGCTTCTTAAGGCTTCCTGGGTAACCTGGAAGGAGAAAAGTTAGGCTTCTCCAGATTCTTCACCATTCAAACTGCACTGTTAAATTGTCAACTTTGTTATATGAGCATAGATACTACAGTATGACTAATATTCTTCATTAAGTTCTTAAGCCTTCTATGTTTATGTTTGGTAACTAATGATAGTAAACAAGCTCCAGTGTACATAAGAAGTATGAGAAGTTTAGTCAATATCATGAAATATAGAGCAAAACAATACCTGATACAGAATAAGACATAGATATACTACACTCCTGGATAAAACTAAAAGGGAACTCCAAACGTCATGTGTATACTCTGGCCACATTAAACTTACAAATACCACCATGCAGATATTTTTTTCAGGCACTAGTACTAGACTCAGGAATCTTTCTATACAAAAGAGACCTGCAACTTAAAAATTTACACCATTAACGTAATCCTAGTTTTCATGTGAAGGCAATAGGAGGATGGTAATATCAATAATAGTATCTCAGTCACTAGTCATAAGAGTAATATTAAGAAACTAATCAATAGATTTTGCAATAAAAATGAGAAATATATGTAAGTTGAATAACAGCAAAGAAAATAGATACTGTGTTGCTTCTGTAAACAAAATGAAATAAACATAATTATTCATGGTTTTCCTTGATAAGCTTTATGAACGTTACAGAACCTTATTCTTTATTTTAATTACAGTGGATGCCTAAAATAGTGATCATCAAGCTAATTAATATGCATTAAAGACATGTGCACAAATAGGAAATGATCATTCTGACTTTCACACATAACTTAAAACAACCATTGTGCTAAAACACTTCTAGATCCACTAGAAGAATCCCCTTTCCAAGATTAGATGGACAAACATCCACTACAGAGGCAAATTGTGCTGGATGCTGACAACAGCAGTACAATGTCATCCCGTGGAGATCAGTCTAAACAGACTGCCAGGACACCCATAAATGCACATGACTGAGTCAGATTTGATAGACAAGACACGTCATGGGTATATTTACCAAGATTTATTAGTCATCATATCTTTACTTATGTCTTTGTTTTGTTGAATGACAACCATATACCATTCTTGGTCTTGGAATTAAATATTAGTTCTAGTGACAGAAAAATATAAATACATTTTTAGAAAATAAATATGGTACCAAGTAAAGCATGCAAAAGGCCACTCATGAAATCTAGACGCTAGAAAATCATGAAGGGATATAACCAGAAAATGCTTTTAATGAGACCTGGTAAGAAATTAATACTGGCATAGTCCATAGAAAGTTGTTCCGCATAAAGCATTTGTTTTCTGTTGCTGTGGGGAACACTGTGACCAAAACCAAAACCAACTTGAGAGAGAAAGGTTTCATTTGGCTTACATGACCCTGCCGTAGTACATCACTAAGAGATGCCGGGGCAGGAACAGAAGCAGGGCAGGAAACAAGAGGTAAGAGACGAAGAATGGAGAATATTGAACACAGGTTACTGGCTTCTATCCTACAGATTGTTTTTTTTTTATTTTCTTATGTGATAGCATATTCATGAGTGGCATAATCCCAGTTGGCTGAGATGTCTCAGATGAGTTAATTAATCAGAAAAATGCCCCACAGACTCGGCACAGGTCAATCTGATGGAGGCATTATAGTTTCCTCTTCCCACATCTGTGCCAGGTTGACAGAAAACAAGCAGTACAATATGCAAGTATTCGTGATTGGTATTAATCCATAGGGTGGGATGAAAATATCTATAGTTTAAAGAAGGTGAAATAAAAGAATTTATGCACAACACAAAACAGCAGTTTAAATAAAATGCTCTGATGTAGAAAATAAGCATTTGAGGTACCTGTTTCACTGTAATTCTTTAGAGAGATTGTAAAGGAGTATAAACAAATTAAATAAAAGCCATCCCCCAAAATAAAGTATTACGTAAGCAAGTACCGTGTTGTTCTTCAAAGAACCTCTCATTGTTTATGTAAGTAAAAAAATTGCAAAAGCCATGAACTTCCTTTATTAGAGCTTTAGTATATCAAGGCTGTTGAATTTTTTCGTCATTGTTTTCAAAAGTAGCTACCTAGAATATTTATTTAATTTTTATTTATGCTCAAATACTCTTTTGAAGCAGTTTCAAAAGATAATGTTTATATAACAGAAACAGTGTTTCAACTTAATATACATATTTTGAAATGCTGGGAAAGATTTAAAAGAAAGCTTCAAAACTGACTGTTAATAAAACAAAAGTCAATGGAGGTATTTTCAAAGAACTTAGAATTTTAAGGAAAAAAAACTTATCATATCCATTTTCAACTAATTTCTATATTTCTAATGTTTAGAGAATTCAGCAAACATTATATATTTGTGCCAGAGATCTTGAGAGAAAGTGCAGAATTTAAACAATACATATTTCTCCAAAGAGAAAAATCAGTCAGTTATGGGACAGAAGGTATTAGCACAAAGACATCTTTGACCTGTTAGTAAAGTAACATTAGATTTCCCCAAACTTTATTGTATAACATGGCTGTGTGGAATCAATTCTAATGCATCAGAATGGACTGACCCTGGGCTTCAACTGCATAGGTAGCAATGAATAGCCTAATAAAGGCACCAGTGGAAGGAGAAGCCCTTGCCAAAGCTGGACCCCCAGTGAACGGGATTTTTCGGGGGAGGGTGGTAATGGGGGCAGGATGGGGAGGGGAACACTCATATAGGAGGGGAGGGGGAGGGGAACACCCATTCAGAAGGGGAAGGAGAGGGGTTGGGGGATGTTGGCCTGGAAACCAGGAAAGGGAATAACAATTGAAATGTAAATAGAAAATACCCAATTTAATAAAGATGGAGAAAAAAAAGAATTATCATTAACACACTTAGGACATCGGTCCTGTTAATAAGAGCCCAATCTCTGGCCATTGCTACTGATTATAACGAAGAGAATAGCTGGGCCTATAGTAGTGGCTCAGTCACTAAAACATCTTAATAGACGTGAGTTTGGTTCCCAGCATCCATGCCTGACAGCTCCCAGTTACCTGAAACCCAGCTTCAAAGCATCCAAATCCTTCCTTTGCCCATTTAGGGAAATTTCTCACTACTGATAGACATGGAGACACATAAATAAAAGTAAATCCTAAAAATAAATAAGGGACTAGAAGATGGTCAGGGCTCAAAGGTATTGTGGCAGTCATCAGTGGATAAGTGGAAAAAAATATGAGCTATTTAAAGGTCCTTTGTAAAATGCTCTACATGTGATAAGGCACAGATAGGAGGGGGGATTCTATTTAGAATGAGAGAAAGTCTACAGAATCTTAGTTATCAACTTGATGCACCGGGGAAGAGGGAAAGTGAATTGAAGAACTGTCCATCAGGCATGTTTGTGGAAGCAATTTTCTAGATTGCTACTTTATAAAGGAGGGTCCCAGCCTGCTGTGAGCAGAGTACTCCTTAGGCAGGAGAACATGGGACAGAAAAGCAAAAGGATTGAAGGAGCTGAAGGGGTTTGCAACCCTATAAGAACAACATCAACCAACCAGAGCTCCCAGGGACTAAACCACAATTCAAAGAGTACACATGGACAGACACATGGCTCCAGCAGCATATATAGCAGAGGCTGGCCCTATTGGACACCAATGGGAGTAGAAGCCCTTGGTCCTGCCAAGGCTGGATCCCTGCTCCCCAGTGTAGGGGAATGCTAAGGCGGGGAGGAGGGAAGATGTGGGTGGTTGGGGAGAAGGAACACACTCATAGATGAAGTGGGGGGTGGGATAGGGGAATTATGGATGGAAAACCAGGAAAGGGAATAAACATTTGAAATGTAAATAAAAAAATCTAATTAAAAAAAAGAGTCTGAACCAGTAAGTTTTTTTCTGTGTTCTCTGTCCTGGGTTGCTATTTTGAGTTCCTCCCCCAATTCCTTCAATAATGGATTTTTACCTGTAAATATCAGCAAAATATATTTCTTTCTCTTTAACTTATCTTTGATTGATGCTTTACCACACAAACAAAAAGCAAACTAGAATGGGCTATGACCACATATCTGATCTAAACAAATGTATTGTCAACATATGAGTAAAAATATCTAATTCATCTATACCAGGGTCTGATGATCTGAAGGCTTGATACGCTATCAATAAAGAAGCAGTTTTACCTTCAGTCAGTGAGGGTCAGTCTCACTCAGATACACAAGAGTATATTAATCTTAAATATCCCATTGGTCGCCAGAATAACTTGTCCAATTCTTGGGAGAATGTCACACTGATTGCTCTGACATTTTTTTTCCTACACTCAATCTAATAAGCGTTAGTGGTCAGAACTGTGGTGACATGTCAGTGAAGGCAAATTGTGTCTTTTTTGTTTTTATCTTGCATTTTAGATATGATAAGATATCAGCCATTTAAGAGATATAGCAAAATTTTCAATTTACACATAACTAATCTGGAACTATACTAGGAACCAGAGGACTTTTCTTCCAGGCTTTTTAAATCAAAGTTAATTATATCAGTTGGGTATTTGAATGTGTGAGTATACACAGACAGCATTATTCTTTAAAGCCTTAAAAAGAACATTTCATTTGATATGCTAAAGAATATGAATTGCATCAAATTTTCAACTTTTATTTTATAATAATAGGATATAATTCATTATTCATAAATAATATAGTTCAGTGGTTCTTAACCTGTCTAACTCTGCACCCCTTTAATATAGTTCCTCATGTTGTGGTGGTTCCCAAGTGTAGAATCATTTTTGTTACTATTCCATAAATAATTTTGCTACTGTCATGAATTATAATCTTAATATCTGTGCTTTCTGATTATTTTTGAAGGTCATGACCAACAAGTTGAGGATAACCAGTGATGTAGTTTTGGCCAAAGAAGTATTCTTTACTATTCTGTCAACTTAAAAAAAAATCTTTTTGTGAATGAACCTGACAAAGTATATGTCTACCATATTTTTCTCGAGGGTACGAATTAAAGTTGAAACCTTCATTATAATTCAATAAAGTAAATTTGTTTAAGAACCAAAGAATACCTTCGTTCTGTTACAATGTTGACGAAGTGCTTCTGTAAATCTCAATAGCATCTGTATAGTGATTATAGCCCGTTTTAGATCTTTCCTAAAACATAGCAGGTAAAACACTGTAGTGTATTTTTTTTGGACATTTTGGCATTATAGATCCAAAGTAAAGTATGTAGAAAGTACTGTGTAAGCATGTGCTCTGATGAATTTGCATGGTTATTAATCAGTGCTTTTGATTGCAAGAAAGAAACATGTAGGATGAGAAAAGGGATGACTGAAACTCTGAGGAGCAACACAGAGTGTTCAGTAATCATGAGCTCTCCTTCATCAGGACCTTGAGATGAATGTGTCTGTCTAATCACAATATTATAAATATAATAAAATCTAATATAGTAATTTCTACCCTACCACAGATGTTTCTGCCACAGCTACCAGACATCGTGATTTACTCACCCACTTTTAGAACTCAAAGTTCAGCAAGAGAGAGTACATGCTGCTACTGTCCACTGGAAACTGAACCCCAACTTTTGCCAAATTCACTAGTATCTACACAGACTAATCCCGGAACAGGTCACAGGTGTTAAACGTCCCCATAGAAAAATAAGACAATTATATAAAGTTGAATCAATTACAGGCTGTATATAGGATTTTAAAATGCAAGTGTTCACTGAACATTTGAATGAAATGAAGATAATTGTTTCCCAGTAACTTCTAAAATGACTATCTTAAAAAGACATTTCTTACAATAGATATGTAGTTTTAAATGTTTTTAAAGATAGTTCTTGACGTGTTGTCAAGGCTGCGCTTGAATTTCTAGTCTCAGATTCTTGCTTTTCTATAACTCTCAAGCAGCTGTTACCACAGGCATGTACTGCCAAGTCAAACAATATAAAGATTTTTCATATCTATGAACCTATGTCTCTGGAGATGAAGTTTGAACCATGGGCGTCATTAAATGATGGAAATATAATAAAAACTTGGAATTATTTTGTTTTAACTGAAACATATTTATATTACTGAAATTATATTGGAAGCCTGATTTAGAAATTTTAATACCTTTAAAGTGATGCTATTCTTACCAATGACTTACTCAGAGTTCAAAAATAATATGACATTTTCATACCTTTCAATATTATTGTTCAGTACAGTCATATGCCTGCAAGGAGAACTGAGAAACTAAGGTTAATATATGGACTATTGGTGAAATATTTTTGCTATCCATACAATGTTGTACTTTATAAGGTAAAGTTTTCTTAATATTAAATATAATGAATGTGGTATTTTTATTCACTTAATATCCCAATCGCTGTCCACCTCCCGGTCCCCCATCAGACAGTTCCTCAACCCAACCCACCCCTACCACCTTATCTGCTGAGAGAGCAGAAGCACCCTCTGAGTGTCACTCCACCAATAGATCAAGTCTCTGCACAGCTCGGCACATTCTCCCCTACTGAGGCCAGGCAAGACAGCCCAGTTACATGCAGCAATTTTAGGGGTAGCAACTCTACTTGTTGGGCGACCCACATAAAGACCGCGCAGTACATCTGCTACAAATATGCAGGAGGCCTAAGTCCAGCCAGGGTATGGTCTTTAGTTGGTGGTTTTTAGTCTCTGAGAGACTCCAAGGGTCCAAGTTAGTAGACACTTTTGGTCTATGTGTGGATTCCCTATCTCTTTCAGGGCCCTCAATCCTTCCCCGAACTCTTCTGTAAGAGTTTCCAAGCTCCTTCCAATGTTTAGCTGAGGGTCTTTGAATCTGTATCAGTCAGCTATTGGGTGGAACCTCACGGCAGACAGCCATGCTAGGCCCCTGTCTGCAAGAATAACAGAGTATCATTAGTACTGTTAGGGATTGGTGCTTGTCATGGGATGGTACTCAAGTTGGACCAGTTATTGGTCAGCCATTCCCTCAGTCTCTGGTCTATCTCCATATCTTCTTTCTTGTAGACAGGACAACTTTTAGGTTGAAAGTTTTGTGGGTGGTTTGGTGTCCCTCTCGATCCCCAGAGATTCCTGATAGCTACAGAAGGGAGCCTCTTCAGGTTCTATATCCCCACTGCTGTGGGTTTCAGCTAAGGACCAACCCCATTGATCCCACAGAGTCTCTCCCATCTGAGGTCTCTGGCACGTCTTTGAGAAGTGCCCCACCACCACCAACACCAACAGCAACTGTAGATTTTCATTCATTCTCCTCATCCTCTGGCCCTTTCTCCTGTCTCTCCCCACACCTGATCCGGAACCCCTCCATTACCCACCACAGTTCTGTTCCTATATTTGCCTCCTGTGAAATATTTATTCCCCATTCTACTTGAGATTCAAGCATCCTCACTTGGGTCTTACTTCTTATTTAGCTTCTTCAGTCTGTGGAGTGTTTATGGCCATACTTTATGGCCAATATCCACTTACAAGTGAGTACATACCATGCCTGTCCTTTATTTTGTTGGTTTTTGTTGTTTTTGTTGTTGTTGCTGCTGTTGTTGCTTTGGTCTGAGGTACCTCACTCAGGCTAATATTCCCAAATTCCAACCACGCGCCTGAGAAATTCATGATGTCTTTGTTTTTAATAGCTGAATAGTATTCCATTGTGTAGATGCACCACATCTTTTTAAATCTCTTCTTCAGTTTGGGGACATCTAGGTTGTTTCCTATTTTCTACATATTATAAACAAAGCTATTATGAACATAGTTGAGCAAGTGTCATTGTGGTATAGTAGGGTATCTTCTGATTATATGACCAGGAGTAGTATAGCTGTATCTTGATGTAAAACTATTCCCATTTTTCTGAGAAATCACCAATCTGATTTTCAAAGTGGTAGTACAAGTTTGTACTGTGGTTGCCAGCATGCGTGTGTTTTTTCCCTCAGCCATTCTGACAGGTTTAAGATGGAATTCCAAGGTCCCTCTTTAATTGTATGTCCCTAATGACTGAGAGTGTTGAACATTTTTTTTTAAATGCTGCTGGGCCATTCGAGATTACTCTGTTGAGAATTTTGTTTGGCACCGTACCCTTCTCTAAATTGGGTTATTTGGGCCATTGTTGTCTACTTGAGTTGTTTATATAATTAGGATATTAACCCTCTGTCAGATGTAGGATTGTTGAAGATCCTTTCCCAATTTGTCAGCTGCTGTTTTGTCCTATTGGTAGTGTCCTTTGCCTTACACAAGCTTTTCTGTTTCATGAGGTCTCACTGAGCAATTTTTGATATTAGAGCCTGAATCATTGGTGTTCTATTCAGTAAGTTCTCTCCTGTACCAATAAGGTCAAGGCTGTTGCCAAATTTCTCCTCTAATGATTCTGAGTATCTGGTGTTACATTAACTTCTTTGATCCACTTGGATTTGAGTTTTGCACAGGGTGATAGATATGGATCTATTTACATTATTCTCTATGCAGACATCAAGTTAGACCAACACTATTTGTTAAAGATGCATTCTTTTTTCCAGTATATGGTTTTAACTTTGCTGTAAAATTAATCTGGTAGCCATAGTCTATGGGTTTATTTCAGGATCTCCGATTCCATTCCATTGATCAACCTGTCTGTTCCTAGACAATGACCATGCCATTTTTATCACTATTGCTTTGTAGTGTAGCTTGAGGTCAGGGATGGTGATTCCTCAGGAAGTTCTTTTACAGTTCAGGATTGTTCTAACTATCTTGACGTTTTTGTTTTTCCAAAAGAAGTTGAGAATTTTCCTTCAAGGTCTGTAAGGAATTGTGAGTTTTTCAATAACTGTTTGTTCTTTAAGAACATGCTTCATCCCTTAGGAAGAAGGCATGAGAATTTGGAAGGTTCAAATGTTTAGTTTAGTATCTTAAAGCTACTACTTTAAAACTACCAATACTAAGGCTTAAATGCAATCATTTTGGATAGGCCAGAAAAATGAAAATATGAAATATTATTTTTGTGTTGAGATGATAGGACATTATAACATCATAGTTATTCACTGTTGAGCACATTGGCTTGCATTGGTAACACATCCAATGGAGGACGAAAATAAGAGAATTTCTTCCCAGTAAAATCAGTCCACTGTGTAATGAGAGCTTTCTTAGGATAAAAAAATGATAAATTTACTTTCTCATGCCTATCAACATAATACCTATCTTTGTTTATGTATATATATATATATATATATATATATATATAAAAATTACATATAAAGCTATACATGTAAGGAAATATACAATGCTTCAGCTCTGGTAGTTTAAATTCAAAATGTATGTGCAGAAAGTATTTTAAAAACCTTTTAAAATAGAAGACCTTTGCTTGAATTTTCATTTTCATTTTCTCCCATTTTCACACTGTCTGTTCTATTCTAATTATATATATATAGTATATACCAAAGCTTACATACACTGAAAAAGTATGGATTTTTATAGAGAAAATACATTTCTATAGAGAATTTATCAAAGTTCATTAAGCACTGGGCTAAACCGACAAAATGAATAAGGCAATTAAATGAAATGAGTTGACTTTAATTTTCAAATTGGTTGTTTTCACATTGTGTTGAAATATACTTAACTCTATTGCTCAATCACATTAACATGAGTTCATATGAACTAGTTTATAGTTAATGCATATATAAGTATACTCTAATGCATTCTAAAACATAGTATGGCCAATATTATTAATTAAACATCATGTATTGGACAACATCAAAATGCATCAGGGAACATAAAATAATTCTCCATTAAATAAAATCTATAATATTCTCTAACCTAACATGAAATTGGCTTTATTGTGGCTCCTGAAATTACAAACAGAACTAACTACATGCATGATTCTAGTTTCCTTAGCTCTACTATGGAATTTCAGACTATCTAATACAAGATTTGGGATAAGTGTTTTCAACAAGGCTGACTGCCATATTGAAAGGAATTTATTGCCTGACTTAATCCTTAAGCACCAAGCTCATAGAAATTCATAAGCATGAAAATGTCCTGAAGGTAGACTTATATTAGAAAAAATTACCTAGCAGTGCATACAGTACCAAGATGGTCTTGCAGTAATTTTATACTATAGCATGGGCTAAAACAGTGAGATTTTGATACTTTTCATATCAATGCCAAAGAATTCAAAACAGTATTTAGAAGAAATATTTGTAAAGTAGAAATACTAGTTTACTGGGCATCGAGAGATAGGAATAAATACCTTTGTTTGCTTGCCTGCTGTTTGTTTGTTTGTTGTTTACCTCTAATTAACTGGAAGTGTTGGGGAACATGTGGTTCCAGAAAACAAGAAGATGTTGATTTTACAGATGGAGAACATGCAAAAGAAAAAAAAAGTGGAGAAAATTAAACATAATACTTTAAGTCCATATATACACTAAGGCTTGACAAAGAGAAAAGCTATTCAGGAAATAGATGCTAATACTAAGAGAGAAGAAACCGATATGGAAGACAAGGGATATAATGAGATTGAGATAAACAAGTCAATGAAAAGATGTTTGAAAACAAAGCAGTTAGGAAATGACAGCCAGATAATCTTACTTACCGCATTAGTTTGAAAAACTCACCCAGGATCTCCAAACCTCATTTCCTTGATCTGGAAGCATGAGTAATTTCTTCCAAGCAGGATCGATATGAGGAATAGACACACTAAAGTTCCCTAGTACCCTCGGAATCACTGGAACAATGGAGATGTCGCAGATGTTTACTTGAGGAGAAATGAAATGTATTTAAAAGAACTAAAAGCAAAGATGAGCCCTGAAGCTGCAAAGAAGCATTCGATGGATGAATATGGATTGACTGGTGACTTTGTGAAGAACAGTCCTTGACACACTCAGAAGAGAAGGTGAAGATGGAAAAGAAAAAACACTCTGAGAGGGCGAATTTAATAAGTACTGTCATTGGAATTGCACACTTACTTCTGTTTGTGATTTTGGGACCAAGCTGAACTGCACTTCATATCAGAATAAAATATATATTATAGGTTTTATTTGCTGAAGAAGTATATTTATTTGCACACATATATTTCCAGATTTTTTCCAATATACATTTAAAAATACTCAATGAAAATCAAAATATTACAAACCACAACTTAGGGAACACAGTACAATCAGTGATATGAGTAAAGTTGGTATAATTATGTGCCTACATCTGAAAATATAAGAGATTTCAAATTAATGACAATGATACAACTGGTATCCTAAGAAAACCAAGAGGCATGAATATCTCCAAAGTAGGTAGGAAGAGATGATATCACTGCTGAAATTAATGGAAATAAAAATAAAGAAAACAATTTAATGAATAAATGAAACAGGATTTTATAAAATTAACAAAACTGAAAATCATTTGGTGGAATTAACCAAAAGAAATGGAATATCTAAACTAAATAAATTAGAGATGACAAAAAGATGTTATAGAGACACAGAAAATTTAGAGAATCATAAAAATGCACTTTAAAAATCTGTATCCTACCAAGATGGAAATTAATAAAGAAACAGAAGAATTTCAAGATATATATAACATACCAAAGTTAAATCACAATTAAGTAAATAATTTAAATGGAGTCATATCCAATGAGATAGAAGCAAAAAGAAAAAAAATAGGCAGACTTTGCAGTGACATTTTTCTTCAACAAAACCACACCTACTCCAACAGGCCACACCTCCTAGTAATTCAACTCCTTATAGGCCATGTATTCAAATATATGAGTTATGAGTTTTATAGGATACACCTATTCAAACAAGCACAAACCACAAAAAGATTTTAGCAACATATTGCAACCTGAATTGAAGAACATGTCAAAAGGAATTTCTGCCATAATCAAGTCTACTTCATCCCAAATACTCAGTTGTGATTCAGTACGTGTAAGTCAATAAGCATAATCTAGAATACAAACAGACGAAAAGATACACAAACAGCTCATTAGACAAAAATAGAGACTTTGAAAAAAATCCAATATCTTGCTCTTAATGAAAGTCCTGAAAATAGTGGGGATTCGGTAACTCAACAAATGAAAGGGACTATGCAGTGAGTATTCAGGAAGCCCTCATTCAACATCACCTAAATGAATTTTAAAATAGAATTTCCACTAAAATCCTGAGCATTATATGGATGTCCACTCTCCCAACTTTTGTTTAAATCAGACTTTGAATTCTTAGAGCTGTAAGCCAAGTGAAGGATATAAATCTGATACAAATATGAAGAAGTTAAATTATTTATTTATTTATTTATTTATTTATTTATTTATTTATTTAATGTATATGGGCATCCTGTCCCTGAAACACCAGGATCCCATTACAGTTGGTTGTGAGCCACCACGTGGTTGCTGGGAATTGAACTTATGACCTCTGGAAAAGCAGTCAGTGCACTTAACTGCTGAGCCATCTCTCCAGCCCAAGTATCTTTATTTATAAAGTATTGATATGGTTCTATACACAAAGAGCCCTAAGTACTCCAACAGAAAACTAGAGCTAATAAATATATTGAGCGAAGTAGCAGGGTATATAATTAACACAAATTAGGCAGTAGCCTTTCTATAGGCAAATGACCAACACACTGAGGAAAAAGAATTACTAAACAATACCACTTAAGGTCTGGAGAGATGGCTTAGAGGTAAACAGCACTGTCTGCTCTTCCACAGGTCCTGAGTTCAATTCCTACCAACCACTCAGTGGTTCACAACCATCTGTAATGGGATCTGATACCCTCTTCTGGTGTTGCTGAAGACAGTATCAGTGTACTCAAAAGCAAACAATACTACTTCAAATATTTTCAAATATATGTTTATTAATAAATAGAAGAGAGAAATTGAAAGATTTATACAATAAAAACTTTATGACACTGAACATAATTGAAGATGACTATGCAGTGAGTATTCATTAACAATACACTGAACAAAACTGAAGGAGATGACAAAAGGCAGCATGACAGGATTAATATTGTAAAAATGGCCATTCTAAAATCATTCTATGAATTCAATGCAATACCCGTCAAAATTTCCACACAATTTTCACAGAAGTTCAAAAACTAATCTTAAATTTCAAAGAGAAATAAAAAAGACACAGGATGTCCAGAAAAAATCAATCCTAAATAACCCAAAAAAAGACTGCTAGAGATATCACCACCCTGGATTCAAAATTATATTTTACCACTGTGTTATGAATCAAATGGACCTAACAGAACATTTCACCCAAATACAAAAGAACATATCTTCTTCGCAGCACCTCACAGAAATGTCTCCAAAATTGCCTATATACTTGGTCATAAATCAAGTGTAAACAGATACAAGAAAATTGAAATAACACTCCTGTACCTTATCAGACTGCTGTTGGGAGACTTCTATTAAGGTTGCAGTTCACCATGTCCAGATAAGCTCTGTGAGCTCCTTGCCAAATGCAGGCCTCCCTTTCTCAGCTGGGATTCCTCTTCTCTACCTAATCTCATGAAGAAAATGTCTCTATGCATAGGTGCCTGACCTTATCTAGATGAGATCCTGAACAAACTTTCCTGCAAGTGCTGCATGGTTTAACACATAACCTTGCCTGTCCATATGATATTTATTTGATAATTAGGTACTGTATTATTACCAATCATCACTTTATATCGGTAACCCCACACCCCCGAAAAAAAAATCTCTGAGAAAAGTCACATAGCTTATGGCCAGATTACAGGTTGAACTTTTTCTCTCCCAATAAGAACCCGGAATTTCTCCTCATGAAAATAAAGCATTCCCAGGCCTCTGCCTAAGCTAGCAATGTTCACCTAACTTGGCTCTGTACTCATTCCCCAAGATCTATAAAGACCTTCTTCACCCCAGTGAAGTTGAACTGTCTCTCTGAAGCTAATCTTGAAAGTCAATTCTTAGATCTGTAGAATTAACATAGTAAAAATGGCCATCTTTAAGGTTCAATGCAATTCCCACTAAAATTTATAGACATTGAAACAATACTCAGCCTCATGTGGAAAAGTAACAGTACACAGGATAGTAAAACCAAACAAACAATGAGGTACAGTAAAAGAACTTCTAGAGGTATTATCATCCTTGATTTCATGCTGTATTACAGAGCAACAGTAATTAAAAGTGCATGGTGTTGGCATAAAGACAGACAGGTTGATCAACAGAATTGAACTGAAGACCCAGAAATAAACCCAACCACTTAAGGACACTTGATTTTTTTTTTACAAAGAAGCCAAAACTATACCTTGAAACAAATAGTATCTTCAATAAATGATGTGGATCTAACTTGATCTCTGCATATAGAAGAATGCAAATAGATCCACACCTATCACTCTGCACAAAACTCAAGTCCAAGTGGATTAAAAATCTCAACATTAAGCTAGATACACTAAATCTGATAGAAGACAAAGTGGGAAACAGCCTTCAGTGGGTTGGCACAGGAGACAACTTTCTGAACGAAACACCAAGAGCTCAGGTAACAAAGAACAACTCATAAGTAGGACCTCATGAAACGGAAAAGCTTCTAAGAAGCTAAATACACCAGGAAATGACAAAATGACAGAATGCAGAATGGAAAAAGGTCTTCACCAACCCTATATCTGACAGAGAGTTGATATCTAAAATATATAAAGATTTCAAGAAGTCAGACACCAACAAACCAAATAAGCCAATTAAAAATTCAAGTGCAGATCTAAATAGAGAATTCTTGACAGAGGAATCTCTAATGGCTGGGAATCACTTACACAAATGGTCAAAGTCCTTTTCATCAGAAAAATGCAAATCAAAATGAGATCCCATCTAATACCTGTCACAATGCCTAAGATAAAATACTCAATTGACAGATCTTGCTAGAAAGGGAGATGTGGAGCAAGGAGAACACTCTCCATTGCTTCTGGGAGTTCAACTTTGTACACCCATTTTGGAAATAAATCTGGTGGTTTTTCAGAAAATCGGGGATAGTTCTACCTCAAGACCAATCTTCACATTCTTGGACATATACTCCACCACAGCACAAATACACTTGCTCAAATATATTCATAGCAGCTTTATTCATAATAGCTGGAAGCTGGAAACAACCTAGATAGCCCTCATGTAAGGAATGGATAAAGAATATGTGGTACATTTTCACAATGGAATATTACACAGCTATTAAAAATAATGACCTGCAACACAAATCCCGTGGAAAAGAGAGCAGACCATCCAGGAGTGCAGACATTCTGAGGCCGCAGGACAGACTGCCAGCTCTGCACACCTTGACAAAGAATGAAGAAAACCGAAAGCTGGATCTTTGAGAAAATCAACAAGATACATAGACCATTAGCCAGACAAACCAGAGGTCACAAATAGTGTATCCAAATTAACAAAATCAGAAATGAAAAGGGAGACATAACAATAGAATCTGAAGAAATAAAAAAAACCCATCATATCCTACTAAAAAACCTGTATTCAAGAAAACTGGAAAATCTGGAGGAATGGACAATTTTCTAGACAGATACTAGGTACCAAATTTAAATCAGGAACAAATAAACCATCTAAACAACCCCAAAATTCCTAAAGAAATAGAAGCAGTTATTAAAAGTCTCCCAACCAAAAAGAGCCCAGGTCCAGATCGGTTCAGTGCAGAATTCTATCAGACCTTCATAGAACACCTCATACCAATACTTTCCAAACTATTCCACACAATAGAAACAGACAGAGCACTACCAAATTCCTTCTATGAAGCCACAATTACTCTTATACCTAAACCACACAAAGATCAAACAAAGAAAGAGAACTTCAGACCAATTTCCCTTATGAATATTGAAGCAAAAAACTCAAAATTCTTAAAAACTGAATCCAAGAAGACATCGAAACAATCATCATGATCAAGTAGGCTTCATCCCAGGGATTCAGGGATGGTTTAATACACGAAAATCCATCAAAGTAATCCACTATATAAAAAAAAAAAACAGAAACGATAAAAACCACATGATCATTTCATTAGATGCGGAGAAAGTGTTTGACAAAGTTCAACAACCTTCATGATAAAAGTTTTGGAAAGATCAAGAATTCGAGGCCCATATATAAACATAGTAAAAGCAATATACAGCAAACCAGTAGCTAATATTAAACTAAATGGAGAGAAACTTGAAGCAATCCCACTAAAATCAGGGACTAGACAAGGCTGCCCACTCTCTCCCTACTTATTCAATATAGTACTTGAAGTCCTAGCCAGAGCAATCAGACAGCAAAAGTAGGTCAAAGGGATACAAATTGGAAGGGGAGAAATCAAAGCATCACTATTTGCATATGATATGATAGTGTAATTCAGTGATGCAAAAAGTTCCACCAGATAGATATACAACTTCAGCAGACTGTCTGAGTATTAAATTGACTAAAACAAATCAGTAGCCTTCCTCTACTCAAAGGATAAACAGGCTGAGAAAGAAGTTAAGGAAATGACACCCTTCGTAATAGTCCCCAATAATATAAAATATCTGGCTGTGACTTTAACCAAGGAAGTGAAAGATCTGTATAACAAGAACTTGAAGTCTCTGAAGAAAGAAATTGAGGAAGGTCTCAGAAGATGGAAAGATCTTCCATGCTCATGGATTGGCAGGATTAATACAGTAAAGATGGCCATTTTGCCAAAAAGCAATCTACAGATTCCATGCAATCCCCATCGAAATTTCTACTCAATTCTTTTTAGATATAGAAAGAGCAATTTGCAAATTCATTTGTATTAACAAAAAACCCAGGATAGCAAAAACTATACTCAACAGTAAAAGAACTTCTGGGGGAATCACCATCCCTGACTTCAAACAGTATTACAGAGCAATAGTCATAAAAACTATATGGTATTGGTACAGAGACAAGCAGATAGATCATTGAAACAGAATTGAAGACCCAGAAATGAACCCACATACCTATAGTCACTTGATCTTTGATAAGGGAGCTAAAACCATTCCAATGGAAGAAAGATAGCATTTACAACAAATGGTGTTGGTTCAACGGGAGGTCAGCATGTAGAAGAATGCAAATCGATACATTCTTATCACCACGTACAAAGCTTAAGTCCAAGTGGATCAAGGACCTCCACATCAAATCAGAAGCACTCAAATTAATAGAAGAAAAAAAGGGGAGGAGTCTTGAACACAAGGGCACTGGGGAAATTTTCCTGAACAAAACTCCAATGGCTCATGCTCTAAGATCAAGAGTCGACAAATGGAACCTCATGAAACTGAAAAGCTTCTGGAAAGCAAAAGACACTGTCAATAAACAACAACCAACAGATTGGGAAAAGATCTTTATCCATCCTACATCTGATAGAGGGCTAATGTCCAAAATATACAAAGAACTCAAGAAGTTAGACTCCAGAGAGTCAAATAACCCTATTAAAAATGGGGTACAGAGATAAACAAAACATTCTCAGTTAAGGATTATCAAATGGCCAAAAAACACCTAAAGAAATGTTCAACATCATAAGGGAAATGCAAATCAAAACAACTCTGAGATTCTGCCTCACACCAATCAGAATGGCTAAGATAAAAAACTCAGGTTACAGTAGATGCTGGCAAGGATGTGGAGAAAGAGGAACATTTCTCCATTGGTGGTGGGATTGCAAACTGGTACAACCATTCTGGAAATCAGTCTGAATGTTCCTCAGAAAATTAGATATTCCACTACCTGAGGACCCAGCTATACCTCTCTTGGGCATTTACCCAAAAGATGCTCCAACATACAACAGACACATGTTTCACTATGTCATAGCAGCCTTATTTATAATAGCCAGAAGCTGGAAAGAACCTAAATGCCCTTCAACAGAAGAATGGATTCAGAAATGCGGTACATCTACATAATGGAGTACTACTCAGCTATCAAAAACAATGACTTCATGAAATTCATAGGCAAATGGAATGAACTAGAAAATATCATCCTAAATGAAGTTACTCAATCACAGAAAAACACACTTGGTATGCACTTATTGATGAATGGACATTAACCAAAATCTTGAATTACCCAAGATGCAATCCACAGACTAAAGGAAGCTCAAGAAGAAGGATGACCAAAATGTGGATGCACTCCTTCTTAAAAGATACCCATAGGAAGGGATACGGAAACCATACTTAGAGCAGTGATTCAAGGAATGGCCATTCAGAGCCTGACTCACATTTAGCCAATATATATATATATATATATATATATATATATATATATATATATATATATATATATATATATATATATATATATATATATATATCTCCACCCAAACTAGATAAGATTGATGAAGCTAAAAAATGCATGCTGAAAGGGACCGGATAAAGATCTCTCCTGAGAGACACATCCAGAGCATGTCCAATACAGAGGTCAATGCTAGCAGCAAACCACCGAACTGAGAATAGGACCCCCTTGTGGGAATTAGAGGAAGTATTCAAAGAGTTGAAGGAGCTTGCAACCCCATAAAATCAACAATGCCAATCAACCAGAGCTTCCAGAGACTAAACCACTAACTCATAGGTGGTGGGGATGGACAGAGAGAGGAAATTGGGTGGGAGAGAGGATGGGGAGGAGAACAGATGAAGGGAGACAGAACTGGAAGGGGGCATCTCTGGAATGAGCTAAAAACCTAGAATAAAGGAAATTCCCAGGAATCTAACAGTGACCCTAGCTAAGACTCCTAGCAATAGAACGATGGAACCTGAAACAGACAAATCCTATAACCTGGAAAGACTTCCAGTGGAGGGAGGGAACACCGACCCAACTACATTCAACCTACAATATACTTTGTGAAGAGGTAAGGATGGATTAGAAATCGAGGGGATGGCCAACCAATGGCTGGCCCAACTTAAAGCCCACGCCATGAGAGAGAAACCACCGCTGACACTTAATATTTTACTGTGCTTGAGAACAAGTGCCTAGCATGACTGTCATCTGAGAGGCTTCACTCAGAGACTAATGGAATTAATGCAGAGGTCCCAGTCAAACATTAGGTGGAGCTCTGGGAATCCTGTTAAAGAAAGGGAGGAAGGATTAAGGGAACAAGAGAAATCGAGAATACCAGAGGAATACCTACAGAATCCACTAACCTGGGCCCATATGACTTCACAGAGACTGAACCACCAATTGGAGGACCTCTACACATATGAAACAAATGTTCAAATCGGTCTTCATGTTGGACCCTTAACAGCAGGAGTTGGGGTTGTCTCTGACTTTGTTTCTTGACTTTGGATCCCTTTCCTCTAACTGGGCTTAGTTGTACTGCAATACGCCAAGGTGGGATAATATCCATTGGAGGATTCCCCCTTTTCTGAGGAAAAAGGGAGGGAGGAATGGGGAAAAGTAAGGAAAGGGGGAAGGACTTGAGTGAGAGGAATGAGAGAAAGCTTTGATCAGGATATAAAGTAAATAACCAAATTAGTCAATGGGGAGAAAAAGAATGGATAGCTGTTAAGTCTTTGATGAACTACAATCCAGAAAACTACAAGATTAGGTATAGAGTGAAGGAATTTAAAGGAGGATTGGATCTGCCCAGGAAGAAGTTTTAATGGAATACATAATTATGGATAAACAGGACTGAGTGGAGGCTAGAATGGGAGGGTCAATTGGAAAAAGGAGGTGAGAGTTAGAAGATGGGGAAGGGAAACAAAAAATAAAGGCCATTTAAGTGGTTGTATGGGAACCTAATAAAATAGAACCCTCTCTCTCTCTCTCTCTCTCTCTCTCTCTCTCTCTCTCTCTCTCTCTCTCTCTCTCTCTGTGTGTGTGTGTGTGTGTGTGTGTGTGAGAGAGAGAGAGAGAGGGGGGGGTGAGGGAGGGAGGGAGGGAGAGAGAGAGAATATAGACAATGGAGAAGAGTGAGCCTTAACTGGACATCTCTCATCACCAAATGAAGCTTTGTAGCACTAGGAATGGATTACAGTTGATTGATTTTTTTGGACAAACAGACCCTAATGGGAACCTTCAAACAACCCAGGTCCTGCCACCTCAGCCACTCTGCACATGGTGATATTAAAACAACTTATGAAGACAACATTTACACAACTCACGAAACAGAGCTAGGGTATTCACTGGGCCGCATAAATTGGTCATCATGTCTTAAAAACAAAGGGTGGGTATGGAGGGAGGTGGAAAGGCTCTTTGGGATTTATGGCAGAAGAAAGAATATGATCAAAAGTTCACTGTATAAAAACTTCCAAAAACAATTTGAGTATAATTTTTTAAAAAGTACACAGAGTTGGTAGATGGGGAAGAGGAGGTGTTGAGTGGATGAATGCGATCAAACATATAGCATCAAACTCATCAAGAACTAATACACTCATTTTTGTATGTTAAAATTATAATCAATTGCATCATATTTTTAAAACAATTTATTATGCACCCATGTGCAAGTGATATTAAAGAATATATATTATACACATGTACATGTGCATTCATTATGCTATAATTTAAATTGATGCAATGTATCCCAATTAAAATATTCAGATCCCTAACACAAATCTTTTTCAGCTTATTAACTATTTATTTGGATGGCTCTCCCTTTTCTTAAAAGGTAAGTTTTTTTTTAAAAAGGTACAGCTTTGAATTGCATTGAACTATAGAGGAAGGACTGAAGGTGTTTGCTATTGCTGTTATCGTTGTTGGTCTGTGGGTTTGTTTGGTCGTGGTGGAGTCACATTTTCTGTAAGTGAAGTATTTCATTAATGAAAGGTCAGAGACCAAGCCAGTAAGCAGCTCATCCCTATGGTCTCTGCTTCTGTTCTTACCTTGGGGTTCATGTTTGATTCCCTGCCCTGAATTCCCTTTACAGTGGACTTTAAGCCATAAGAGAAGAATCACCTAGAGTCACTTATTAAACACAAGCTTGGATTCTGTTTTACTAGTAGTATATTTATGACTCTTGATAATTATCTGGTTCCCTAAAGTGTTAATAAGGAAGTGAATAAAACCCAGGGCTACCCCTGTACGCTGGAATAAAACTTCTCAAAGAGCATACTACAATAGTGTATTTTTGCTGTGAGATGTTACACTCTCCAAAAGCCCTTAGGGATCCAGATTTTATTCAGTATTCTGAGTTTTAAATTATTTATCAGTTCTCATATGAGAGCATTATGGCATTGCTCTGAAGCATGTCACTTACTTACAGATGGTTGATAGCATTTTGTTTCTGGACATGGGGAAAGAGTTCTGTTGAGAAAATGGTGACTTATCTTTCCCTCTTTAATCCTGCAATAGTTGAGATGCAGAGGGGAAAAAATGACTTAGGACCCTGTGGTCAAACATAATACGAACTCCTCCCACGGACTCTTAACAAGGAGGTAACACTGCCCATTAAGGAAGTTTGTTTTCCTGCCTCTTCAGAACCCCAAATTGTTTCATTAATATTAACCAAAGTTTGCAAACATCCCCAGGCAAGCATGTGCTGGAACTCAAAGAAGACAAGTGCAAAATAGCTCACATAGTCTCCAAAATCACCCTGAGAAGCATGAGAAACAGTCAAACTAAAGAAGGGAACAGAAGGGAATACATGTCTGCCATTGGGAAGTGTTACCTTATTTACAACTGAACAACCCTGACAGAGAATTACATTTGGAGGATACACTCTTTGCCAGGGGCTTATATTTCTTAAAGGTAAACATTGTAAGGCATTGCAATGTATATCAAACAAAATTGATTTTTATTTTACACAACTCGATCTATTTAAATTCTTCCTTATTTTTTTAAAGCAAAGTTTGGCTATCAGCCACCACCAGGTTAACTTCAGACTAACCTGTCTCACACATACATTGGTAATTATTAATTTATTTAGTATTTTAATCCTAATAATTTTGTTGATTGCCTATAATGATTTTAAATATGTAAAGATGGAGTGTTAGTAAGACAAATTTACTCTGACAGCTAAAATCAATGGAAACCAAAAAAGAAATGAAATCCAGCCCCTTCTCATGCATTTATAATTACACAGAATATATTATAATTCTTGTATCAGTACATGTAAATGTAAACTTTTGTTAGGTACATAATTTTATTTTATTGACATTGGCATATGTTTATTAATTTCCTATAATACTGTGTGAAGTAATGTGCATTTTTCTGATCTTTAAATCTTATTCTCCATTAGAATTATTTTCTTTGAACTGGTAGGATCAAAAATTATACTATCAACTTAATGTGCAGAGGGGAGCACTGAGATCCAGAGAGGACCTCCCCCTACTCAAATAAGAAAAGGAGGGGGGAATGGAAAGAAGGACCTACATATGGGAGTACTGTAAAGACACAGGGATCAGATATTTGGATCCAAATTGAATTTTTAAAATCATTCTATTTAAAAGGATCATTTGCTTATTTTTTATTGGATAATCTTTTATTTACATTTAGAAAGTTATCCCCTTTCCCGGTTTCCCATCCATAAACCCCCTACCCCCTAACCTCTACCCCTGCTTCTATGAGGGTATTCCCCTATCCATCTATCCACCCCTTCCCACCTCTCCACCATGACATGCCCTTACACTGGAGAGTCCAGCCTTGGCAGCAGCAAGGGCTTCTCTTCCCTCTGGTGTCCAACAAGGCCATCCTCTGCTACATATGCAACTGGAGCCATGGGTCTGTCCATGTGTACTCTATGGATGGTGGTTTAGTTCCTGGGAGCTCTGGTTGGTTGCTATTGTTGTTCTTATGGGGATGCAAACACCTTCAGCTCCTTCAATCCTTTCTCTAACTCCTCCAATGGGGACCCTGTTCTCAGTTCAGTGGTTTGCTGGGAGCCTTCACCTCTGTATTTGTCACGCTCTGGCAGAGCCATTTGCATATTTTGGTGAGGTTTTATAGAGTCTATTTTAAAGAACAGAAGTAGAAATGCTTATCATGTGAAGTTTAATACGTTTTTATTCAATTTGAAAGAAGTAAAAAGTTAGCTTCAATTATGCAGGCAAATGTATATGTTACGAGTTAAATTAAATAGTAAAAACAATTATAGTAAAACTTCTAATAGGTAAAATTTACCTTTCTGTTTTTTTCTGACAAAGTGAGGCCATTTCTTGCAGAAAAATTTAAGAAGGAAAAAATGTTAAATGTGATACTACAAACCATCTAAAAAGAATCTTTAAGGATACAGGGGGCTTCCTTGAACCATCCCAGGAAAACTCTGAGCCATTCTTGAAATTCTATACCTCTACTCATATATACTCCCCCTAAACTAAAAAGTTGTGCAAACATTTTAGTGAACTAAAAAGTGTGGTAGCAAAATCCTATAGATATGGATCTTTCTAGAAGGTCATAGTTATCTCTTGAGTATGTACTTTGGCCAAGTCATAAATTTCATCTGATAAGGGAGGAAAAATGTAGAGAAAAGGAAGAAGGACAATTACCCATTGTACTTTCCTCATCTTCTCTTCTCTTCCTTCTTATTTCTTTTTTTCTCTTCCTCTTCCTCCTTGTCCTTCTTCCTTTTCTCTACATTGTACATTTGCCTGCATGTTTTTATTATTTATTTATAATAATGATCTTAAAATCAATAGTGAAATGAAAAGGAATAAAGATATTTTTGTTACTATCTAAAGGTATTGTCCTTAAAAACTTAGTAACAACTTAGTAAAAACTTAGAGGTATCCCACATTTGGTACTAGAATTTCTATTTAATATCTCTTAGCTTTCGCCTTCTGGAAGGACAATTGTATACCCATGAAAGGCAACATTTTTATATGTTTCTTGGTTTTAATTATTTTTTAAACAGTAGGTTTACATAAAGATTTTCATACACCCTTAATTTTAGCAAATATTTCTGCTCACTCTCTATCTGCCCTTTTCAATTCTCCTGACCTGCTGTTTCGTAAGTCTAATACCAGTATTCTCTCTCTAATTATATATAAAATATGTTCTGTTATCTTCTCTCCTTCATGGTCTATTCCTGAATCCTATGTCCCATTTTTCCATGCCACACTGAAACATGCTACACACACACACACACACACACACACACACACACACACACACACGCACACACTTCAGTTCATTTTTCTAAAATTAACCATTTTTATTTAATTTTCATTAGCCATTCATAAACTGATAGGTGCGTGGGCTATTTCTATTTTCTGGCTTTTATGAATAAATCAATGAGCAAGGATGTACACATATTTTGAGCCATTGGTCAAAGAGTCCAAACATTGCAGAAGTACTGGAAACATTACAACATATTGTCATAATCCTTAGTTGTCTGTCAAAATATGAACATAGTATCCTGTTGCAGAAGATGCCACTTACTTGAACACAGAACACTGAGAAATCAATTTGAAACCACCCAGGCACTTCCTCCATGTTGACTAGCTCTCATAGTGCTAGAAAGTTCTTTGTAAACAGGTGAAGAAGAAAAAGTCCTCAACAATCCTAAGCTATGGAATATCAACCTCTGCCAAACTACGATAATGGCCTATCTGCCAAGTCACTCCCACTGGTGACATAGTGGCATAATTTTTGTTAGATAACTGGTCACTTTCTGACTGGATTTGATGCCCATTGTATGAGAGAAAACTCATGCCTGGATGCCTGGTACAGTAAACCTTAGTCTAGAACCCATGGCTGTGGGGTTTGATTTCCTGAGTATCCCTTCTTTGCTTTGCACTGTCTTTCTGCATTCCTTGTTGTATGTGTTATTCTTCAACCCTAATAGATGTCTTTCTTTAAAGCCTGGGAAGTAAAGAATCCATGACATGAGAAATTACAAGGATAACCTACTACTATTCTGCTAAGTATGCATCAAACTACTTTCTCAATGTTTGTGCTTTATATCCATAGATTACTGAACTTTCAACCTTCATCAGAAAAACTTCTACTTTGCAGTATGTAATGGCTCATGCAGAGATCAACATCTGGTCAAATTTGGTGTGAAATATAACAGAATGTTCTACTCTATATAGGATATCTGACCCTCCAGGGTGTGTGGGGTGGGTATTGCCAAAAGAGTGTGAGAATCACAGTTCGAGAGGAATGCTACAAAATGGTACCTTCTGGACACGATGTGGCTGTTGTCCTAATAAACTTGCTGCAGATGTGGGCTACTTCCCAAAACTAAACCTATTACTGTTTCATCAAGTATGGGTAAGATACCCATGAGGCCTCTGTCTTCACTGAGCAACCATGGGCAGTTAAGTTTTGCTGGAGAATGCAATGAAACTTTATTCAGTAGTATAACCACTCATACATTGTCGAGAAAATAATCACCTGTTCATACTTACACAAGCAGCCATAGTTGAGTGGTTGGTAAATAAGTAAATGAATAAAATAATTAATGTAAGAATAGGCTTGCTGGGTAGAGGGAGAGTTTCAGCACATGAAAATTGGGATGAGGATAGGTAAAAGCTGGAAACTCAGTGTATACATGTACAAATTGTGAAAAACTAAAATAATATTAATACTTTCTAAAACATATAAGGAATACCATATGTGTATATTTGGACCATTTATCATCAATATATCTATATCTTATATGTCATCTTTCTAGAGAATGGTCAAATTACCTGCAAACATCATGGTAAGCAAGTTGTATATATTAGTTAAATCTATGATCACAACAAATCAAATTATTATTATAGTAAACACTTGATATAAAACAACACAGTCAATTAAAATATATTTACTGTGTCTCTTTAGTGGTATCTATATAGCCTGTACAGAATTCAGGATTTCTTTAGTTTCATTTAAAATGATGGTTATTATCATACTCTTCAAGTTCAACCTTCACAGTATCTGAGAAAATCATACTTCAGAAATCGAGGGGTCAACATGGATCATTCAAAAGAGTGCCCAAATATGACTATTGTTTCTATCTCTACACACAGCATTCAGCATGACTCCTACAAAACGTATTCAAACTGAAGCAAGGTGCAATCTTTTATTTTTTATTGGTTATTTTATTTATTTACATTTCCCCCCACACAAACACCCAACTCCCCTCTCCCTCCATGAGGGTGGTCCCCACCTGCCCATCCACTTCTGCCTCAGCACCCTAAAATTCCCCTATCCTGGGTCATCAAGCTTCCACAGGACAAAGGGGCTCCCCTTTCGTTGATTCCAGATAAGGCAATCCTCTGCTACACATGCAGCTGGAGGCATGGGTCCTCGCCTGTGAACTGTTTGGTTTGTGGTTAAGTCCCTGGGAACTTTGGAGGGTTTGGTTGGTAGGCCTGCATGGGTCTACACCAGGTTTTCTTTGCATATGCTATGACTGTTCACTTGGCATTTTTATGGGACTGCTAACAGTGTGAGCCTATGTGTCTCTGACTCTTTTGCCTGGTCTGGGGACTCTTTTCTTCCTGTTAAGTTATCTTGTCCAGCCTTAATATGAGAGCTTTTGCCCTGTCTTATTGTATCTTATTTCTGTTGTGTTTGGTTGTCATCCCTTGGTGGCCTGTGCCTTTCTATAAGGAAATGGAGTGGGGATGGAGTTGGAGAAGAGGGGAGGTGGGAAGGAGCTGAAAGAAGAGGAGAGAAGGAAAAGTGTGATCAGAATGTATTATGAGAGAGGAATCTATAATAATAATAAAAATAATAATAATGGTAATAATAATAATAATAATAATAATAATAATAATAATAAAACGGAAGAAAAGGAATGACTTCTGAGTACTATGGGTTATCCTACTATGTCAAATCACAGTTGGCAAATGCATAAGACTCTATTAGACTTACACTGAACTGTCAAGAATCATACCTTCTATTCATCACCCAGGGACTAAGCCACTACCCAAAGACTATACATGGACTGACCCTGGACTCCAACTGCATAGGTAGCAATGAATAGCCTAGTGAGAGCACCAGTGGAAGGGGAAGCCCTTGGTCCTGCCAAGACTGAACCCCCAGTGAACGTGGTTGTTGGGGGGAGGGTGGCAATGGGGGGAGGATGGAGAGGGGACACCCATATAGAAGGGGAGGAGGAGGGGTTAGGGGGATGTTGGCCTGGAAACCAGGAAAGGGAATAACAATTGAAATGTAAATAAGAAATCTCCAAGTTAATAAAGATGGAGGAAAAAAATGACTGAATTCAAACCAACTGATAATTCCTACAGCAAGGCCCTAGGACATATCTGTGTGGCAACTACAGATCTCAGTATGAAATGTGGACCAGGGGAGACACTGCTGGAACCTGAAGGAAACAGACCAGATAAACAGTTCTCTGCACCCAAATCCCGTGGGAGGGAGAGCTAAACCTTCAGAGAGGCAGACAAGCCTGGGAAACCAGAAGAGACTGCTCTCTGCACACACATCTCGGACGCCAGAGGAAAAAGCCAAAGACCATCTGGAACCCTGGTGCACTGAAGCTCCCGGAAGGGGCAGCACAGGTCTTCCTGGTTGCTGCCGCTGCAGAGAGCCCGTGGGCAGCACCCCACGAGCGAACTTGAGCCTCGGGACCACAGGTAAGACCAACTTTTCTTCTGCAAGAAAGCTGCCTAGTGAGCTTGGGACACACGGAAGCAGAATTCCTCTAGGACCGGGCACATTCTGTGTTTACCGGAAGTCCCACACCTGCGGATCCCAGCCCGCAGCAGCTCTCTGCTCCCAGACCCCGTGAGAGAGAGAGACCCAACCGCCTGGTCAGGTGGGCACTCCTGAGGCTGCAGAGCGGAAGAGACCACCAACACTGCTCACCCCTGCCCACATCCCTGGCACAAGAGGAAACTGTATAAGGCCTCTGGGCTCCCGTGGGGGAGGGCCCAGGAGCAGCAGGACCCCTGCCTGAGACACCGCTGGAACCTGAAGGAAACAGACCAGATAAACAGTTCTCTGCAACCAAATCCCATGGGAGGGAGAGCTAAACCTTCAGAGAGGAAGACAAGCCTGGGAAACCAGAAGAGACTGCTCTCTGCACACACATCTCGGACGCCAGAGGAAAAAGCCAAAGACCATCTGGAACCCTGGTGCACTGAAGCTCCCGGAAGGGGCGGCACATGTCTTCCTGGTTGCTGCCACTGCAGAGAGCCCGTGGGCAGCACCCCACGAGCGAACTTGAGCCTCGGGACCACAGGTAAAACCAAATTTTCTGCTGCAAGAAAGCTGCCTGGTGAACTCAAGACACAGGCCCACAGGAACAGCTGAAGACCTGTAGAGAGGAAAAACTACATGCCCGAAAGCAGAACACTCTGTCCCCATAACTGACTGAAAGAGAGGAAAACAGGTCTACAGCACTCCTGACACACAGGCTTATAGGACAGTCTAGCCACTGTCAGAAATAGCAGAACAAAGTAACACTAGAGATAATCTGATGGCGAGAGGCAAGCGCAGGAACCCAAGCAACAGAAACCAAGACTACGTGGCACCATCGGAAACCAATTCTCCCATCAAAACAAATATGGAATATCCAAACACACCAGAAAAGCAAGATCTAGTTTCAAAATCATATTTGATCATGATGCTGGAGGACTTCAAGAAAGACGTGAAGAACTCCCTTAGAGAACAAGTAGAAGCCTACAGAGAGGAATCGCAAAAATCCCTGAAAGAATTCCAGGAAAACATAAAAAACAAGTAGAAGGCCATAGAGAGGAGACACAAAAATCCCTGAAAGAATTCCAGGAAAACATAATTAAACAAGTAGAAGCCCATAGAGAGGAGACACAAAAATCCCTGAAAGAATTCCAGGAAAACACAATCAAACAGTTGAAGGAATTAAAAATGGAAATAGAAGCAATCAAGAAAGAACACATGGAAACAACCCTGGATATAGAAAACCAAAAGAAGAGACAAGGAGCTGTAGATACGAGCTTCACCAACAGAATACAGGAGATGGAAGAGAGAATCTCAGGAGCAGAAGATTCCATAGAAATCATTGACTCAACTGTCAAAGATAATGTAAAGCGGAAAAAGCTACTGGTCCAAAACATACAGGAAATCCAGGACTCAATGAGAAGATCAAACCTAAGGATAATAGGTATAGAAGAGAGTGAAGACTCCCAGCTCAAAGGACCAGTAAATATCTTCAACAAAATCATAGAAGAAAACTTCCCTAACCTAAAAAAAGAGATACCCATAGACATACAAGAAGCCTACAGAACTCCAAATAGATTGGACCAGAAAAGAAACACGTCCCGTCACATAATTGTCAAAACACCAAACGCACAAAATAAAGAAAGAATATTAAAAGCAGTAAGGGAAAAAGGTCAAGTAACATATAAAGGCAGACCTATCAGAATCACACCAGACTTCTCGCCAGAAACTATGAAGGCCAGAAGATCCTGGACTGATGTCATACAGACCCTAAGAGAACACAAATGCCAGCCCAGGTTACTGTATCCAGCAAAACTCTCAATTAACATTGATGGAGAAACCAAGATATTCCATGACAAAACCAAATTTATACAATATCTTTCTACAAATCCAGGACTACAAAGGATAATAAATGGTAAAGCCCAACATAAGGAGGCAAGCTATACCCTAGAAGAAGCAAGAAACTAATCGTCTTGGCAACAAAACAAAGAGAATGAAAGCACACAAACATAACCTCACATCCAAATATGAATATAACGGGAAGCAATAATCACTATTCCTTAATATCTCTCAATATCAATGGCCTCAACTCCCCAATAATAAGACATAGATTAACAAACTGGATACGCAATGAGGACCCTGCATTCTGCTGCCTACAGGAAACACACCTCAGAGACAAAGACAGACACTACCTCAGAGTGAAAGGCTGGAAAACAACTTTCCAAGCAAATGGTCAGAAGAAGCAAGCTGGAATAGCCATTCTAATATCAAATAAAATCAATTTCCAACTAAAAGTCATCAAAAAAGATAAGGAAGGACACTTCATATTCATCAAAGGAAAAATCCACCAAGATGAAGTCTCAATCCTAAATATCTATGCCCCAAATACAAGGGCACCTACATACGTAAAAGAAACCTTACTAAAGCTCAAAACACACATTGCACCTCACACAATAATAGTGGGAGATTTCAACACCCCACTCTCATCAATGGACAGATCATGGAAACAGAAATTAAACAGAGATGTAGACAGACTAAGAGAAGTCATGAGCCAAATGGACTTAACGGATATTTATAGAACATTCTATCCTAAAGCAAAAGGATATACCTTCGTCTCAGCTCCTCATGGTACTTTCTCCAAAATTGACCATATAATTGGTCAAAAAACGGGCCTCAACAGGTACAGAAAGATAGAAATAATCCCATGCGTGCTATCGGACCACCACGGCCTAAAACTGGTCTTCAATAACAATAAGGGAAGAATGCCCACATATACGTGGAAATTGAACAATGCTCTACTCAATGATAACCTGGTCAAGGAAGAAATAAAGAAAGAAATTAAAAACTTTTTAGAATTTAATGAAAATGAAGGTACAACATACCCAAACTTATGGGACACAATGAAAGCTGTGCTAAGAGGAAAACTCATAGCGCTGAGTGCCTGCAGAAAGAAACAGGAAAGAGCATATGTCAGCACCTTGACAGCACACCTAAAAGCTCTAGAACAAAAAGAAGCAAATACACCCAGGAGGAGTAGAAGGCAGGAAATAATCAAACTCAGAGCTGAAATCAACCAAGTAGAAACAAAAAGGACCATAGAAAGAATCAACAGAACCAAAAGTTGGTTCTTTGAGAAAATCAACAAGATAGATAAACCCTTAGCCAGACTAACGAGAGGACACAGAGAGTGCGTCCAAATTAACAAAATCAGAAATGAAAAGGGAGACATAACTACAGATTCAGAGGAAATTTAAAAAATCATCAGATCTTACTATAAAAACCAATATTCAACAAAACTTGAAAATCTTCAGGAAATGGACAATTTCCTAGAAAGATACCAGGTATCGAAGTTAAATCAGGAACAGATAAACCAGTTAAACAACCCCACAACTCCTAAGGAAATAGAAGCAGTCATTAAAGGTCTCCCAACCAAAAAGAGCCCAGGTCCAGATGGGTTTAGTGCAGAATTCTATCAAACCTTCATAGAAGACCTCATACCAATATTATTATATATTATATTATTATTATTATACCAAACTATTCCACAAAATTGAAACAGATGGAGCCCTACCGAATTCCTTCTACGAAGCCACAATTACTCTTTTTTTTTGGGTTCTTTTTTTCAGAGCTGGGGACCGAACCCAGGGCCTTGCGCTTCCTAGGTAAGCGCTCTACCACTGAGCTAAATCCCCAGCCCCCACAATTACTCTTATACCTAAACCACACAAAGACCCAACAAAGAAAGAGAACTTCAGACCAATTTCCCTTATGGATATCGACGCAAAAATACTCAATAAAATTCTGGAAAACCGAATTAAAGAGCACATCAAAACAATCATCAACCATGATCAAGTAGGCTTCATCCCAGGCATGCAGGGATGGTTTAATATACGGAAAACCATCAACGTGATCCATTATATAAACAAACTGAAAGAACAGAACCACATGATCATTTCATTAGATGCTGAGAAAGCATTTGACAAAATTCAACACCCCTTCATGATAAAAGTCCTGGAAAGAAGAGGAATTCAAGGCCCATACCTAAACATAGTAAAAACCATATACAGCAAACCGGTTGCTAACATTAAACTAAATGGAGAGAAACTTGAAGCAATCCCACTAAAATCAGGGACTAGACAAGGCTGCCCACTCTCTCCCTACTTATTCAATATAGTTCTTGAAGTTCTAGCCAGAGCAATCAGACAACAAAAGGAGATCAAGGGGATACAGATCGGAATAGAAGAGGTCAAAATATCACTATTTGCAGACGACATGATAGTATATTTAAGTGATCCCAAAAGTTCCACCAGAGAACTACTAAAGCTGATAAACAACTTCAGCAAAGTGGCTGGGTATAAAATTAACTCAAATAAATCAGTTGCCTTCCTCTATACAAAAGAGAAACAAGCCGAGAAAGAAATTAGGGAAACGACACCCTTCATAATAGACCCAAATAATATAAAGTACCTCGGTGTGACTTTAACCAAGCAAGTAAAAGATCTGTACAATAAGAACTTCAAGACACTGAGGAAAGTAATTGAAGAAGACCTCAGAAGATGGAAAGATCTCCCTTGCTCATGGATTGGCAGGATTAATATAGTAAAAGTGGCCATTTTACCAAAAGCAATCTACAGATTCAATGCAATCCCCATCAAAATACCAATCCAATTCTTCAAAGAGTTAGACAGAACAATTTGCAAATTCATCTGGAATAACAAAAAACCCAGGATAGCTAAAGCTATCCTCAACAATAAAAGGACTTCAGGGGGAATCACTATCCCTGAACTCAAGCAGTATTACAGAGCAATAGTGATAAAAACTGCATGGTATTGGTACAGAGACAGACAGATAGACCAATGGAATAGAATTGAAGACCCAGATATGAACCCACACACCTATGGTCACTTGATTTTTGACAAAGGAGCCAAAATCATCCAATGGAAAAAAGATAGCATTTTCAGCAAATGGTGCTGGTTCAACTGGAGGTCAACATGTAGAGGAATGCAGATCGATCCATGCTTATCACCCTGTACAAAGCTTAAGTCCAAGTGGATCAAGGACCTCCACATCAAACCAGACACACTCAAACTAATAGAAGAAAAACTAGGGAAGCATCTGGAACACATGGGCACTGGAAAAAATTTCCTGAACAAAACACCAATGGCTTATGCTCTAAGATCAAGAATCGACAAATGGGATCTCATAAAACTGCAAAGCTTCTGTAAGGCAAAGGACACTGTGGTTAGGACAAAACGGCAACCAACAGATTGGGAAAAGATCTTTACCAATCCTACAACAGATAGAGGCCTTATATCCAAAATATACAAAGAACTCAAGAAGTTAGACCGCAGGGAAACAAATAACCCCATTAAAAAATGGGTTTCAGAGCTAAACAAAGAATTCACAGCTGAGGAATGCCGAATGGCTGAGAAACACCTAAAGAAATGTTCAACATCTTTAGTCATAAGGGAAATGCAAATCAAAACAACCCTGAGATTTCACCTCACACCAGTGAGAATGGCTAAGATCAAAAACTCAGGTGACAGCAGATGCTGGCGAGGATGTGGAGAAAGAGGAACACTCCTCCATTGTTGGTGGGATTGCAGACTGGTAAAACCATTCTGGAAATCAGTCTGGAGGTTCCTCAGAAAATTGGACATTGAACTGCCTGAGGATCCAGCTATACCTCTCTTGGGCATATACCCAAAAGATGCCTCAACATATAAAAGAGACACGTGCTCCACTATGTTCATCACAGCCTTATTTATAATAGCCAGAAACTGGAAAGAATCCAGATGCCCTTCAACAGAGGAATGGATACAGAAAATGTGGTATATCTACACAATGGAATATTACTCAGCTATCAAAAACGAGTTTATGAAATTCGTAGGCAAATAGTTGGAACTGGAAAATATCATCCTGAGTGAGCTAACCCAATCACAGAAAGACATACATGGTATGCACTCATTGATAAGTGGCTATTAGCCCAAATGCTTGAATTACCCTAGATCCCTAGAACAAACGAAACTCAAGACGGATGATCAAAATGTGAATGCTTCACTCCTTCTTTAAATGAGGAAAAAGAATACCCTTGGCAGGGAAGGGAGAGGCAAAGATTTAAACAGAGACTGAAGGAACACCCATACAGAGCCTGCCCCACATGTGGCCCATACATATACAGCCACCCAATTAGACAAGATGGATGAAGCAAAGAAGTGCAGACCGACAGGAGCCGGATGTAGATCGCTCCTGAGAGACACAGCCAAAATACAGCAAATACAGAGGCGAATGCCAGCAGCAAACCACTGAACTGAGAATAGGTCCCCCGTTGAAGGAATCAGAGAAAGAACTGGAAGAGCTTGAAGGGGCTCGAGACCCCAAAAGTACAACAATGTCAAGCAACCAGAGCTTCCAGGGACTAAGCCACTACCTAAAGACTATACATGGACTGACCCTGGACTCTGACCCCATAGGTAGCAATGAATATCCTAGTAAGAGCATCAGTGGAAGGGGAAGCCCTGGGTCCTGCTAAGACTGAACCCCCAGTGAACTAGACTATGGGGGGAGGGAGGCAATGAGGGGAGGTTTGAGAGGGGAACACCCATAAGGAAGGGGAGGGGAGAGGGGGATGTTTGCCCGGAAACCGGGAAAGGGAATAACACTTGAAATGTATATAAGAAATACTCAAGTTAATAAAAAAAAAAAAAAGAAAAGAAAAGAAAAAGAAATGTGGACCAGGATCCTGTCTCTTACCGTAATTTTCCTCTTGCCGACATAAAATCAACTATGTCTAAGATAGAGCTGACAGGAGGCTACCTGATCTTTGTTGACCCACAGTTTCACAAGGCGTTTTCCTAAATATTTTTAGCAAATGAAGTCACAACTCTTAAGTATTTTATCCTCGATTTTACCCTTGGGGAACTGACATTTGCAATGTCCAACTTATAACTGAGCTATCTTTAGCAGCTCCATATGGCTGTGTATTATCAGATATGATGCACAGAAATAACTTTTGTATGCAAATATTTTGTCGGTATTTTTCATGCTCTAAAAATATTTTTAGTATAAATGCCATTGGCAGTTTTCCAACATATAAACATAAGATTATATCTTAAAATGTGTATTTCCCTTTATTTTTACTTCAGGAAGTAAATGTCATCTCACAAAGTAGGGATATTTGAGCTAAAATTAACAATTTCATAATCTTTGGGCAACAAATACTGAAACTATACTAAATAAAAATTTCTACCGAATAACTAATGAAATATGAAATCGTATCACTTACTTTTAATTAAAATATATTAATCAATTCTGCACACTTTTATGTGAACCTAGACATAGGATGCAGTTAATTTTTTCTTCTGGCCCCTGTTAATGAGCATGTCATGAAGTCATGGTTCTTGTCTAGTACTAAGTTATATCAATTTCAGAAATAGAAAAGCGTGTGTGTGTGTGTGTGTGTGTGTGTGTGTGTGTGTGTGTGTGTGTGCGTGAAAATGTTTCCTCTCTATCTACACATCATTGACTCGCAGCATCCATAAATTTTGATCAACAAAGCAAATTGTTTTTCTTTGAACATCAATTTTCTGTCTGAAGGAACATTTCAATTTCTAATATTTCATTTTATTTTCACATTTGGGCCAGTGAATTCTTCTTAGTAAAATCATTTGTCACAAAGAATAGTATTCATCTGTGACATATGCCCTCCCTCGTGTGCCCCCCCCGATGAAATATAGAGCTTAATGTCAAGCAATCAAATTCATAGCCTGAACTACATTCTAATGAAAAGACATTAAAATCATAGGGCAGTTATATTTTCTGATAACCAGGCCGTAGACATGTATATAAGGAAAATGATGTTTGTGCACATTTCTGTATATATTCCTTGCATTAGAATTGTGTTATATGATTACCTATCCATGTGTGAGCACAGATTCAAAGCCAGTCTCTTATTTACATGGTAAAAAATAATCACAACTAAAAGTTAACATTAGAAAGCACTCTGATTGAAAATGATCAGGAAGGAGGCCAACCTTCCTGACATTAGTAACTATTTTATAGATATGTTGAACAATTAAAGCTCTAAGCACATTGCAGATGCCTAACTAAAAGTCTTCTTCCTACGATACCATAATTTTCCTGAATCATTCTTTTTTTGTGTGATCTCAGCCAATGAACAGAGCTCAGCAGTGCTTTATATGGATCATTCTGGAGTGACTCTAATTTTATCAATAAGACCAAAATATTACTCACTTATTTCAACTAAAATACTAAGAATCTGTTTAGAAGAGTTCATTGACTGTGGACCTCCATACCAGGCTGAGAGTTAAAATATAAGACATAAACAATGACTTTCAATTTCTACTTCCGATTTTGCGGCTTAAAGGTCACGTGAGGTCACTAAAGGTTACTGTGTAGTTTAAATTTCCTGGTAATCAAGGCATAAGGATGTGAATTAGAGAGAGACTTTGTACGTATAAGTGTGTGAACATAGGTGTATATATGAAAATATTAAAACAAACTCTTCTGAGTCTGCCTCGGCTATTATGCTAACTTAGAAATATATTTGTGCACATTAATAGGCTTCATTTGTATGTTAAACAAATAACTACTTTCAAATGCTATAGATTTATACACTTCCAAACGATGACGATAGTGAGGGTTGTAGTGATGTAGCTTTGCATGTGAGGCTGTGTCAGGTTTCAATCGCCTGGCAAACTGTTCCTCTGCTACTTCTTCCTTAGATCATGATCGCAGTGAAGTATGGAGTAAGGCTACCTACATTATGCAGATTAAAACAAAGATTCGGGCACATAAGTTAACATACGAGCTTGGAAAGAATTATGCAGAGTAATGTCCCACGTCTGTCTAAGTCCAGATAGGAGTATGATCTCTGCCTGTGACATGTCTTGTATATAAGATGAGGACTGGAGGTCCCAGGGACTGGGGAGGTCTGGCTAGGTGGAGAGTAGGAGGGATGGGGACATCCTTGTGGAGACAGGGTGGGGAGTAGTTATGGGATGTGGAACAGTCAAGGGTGGTCCTGGAGGGGAATAAAACCTGGACTGTAAAAAAAGATTAAATAAAATTAAAAATTAAATACAAGTATTAAAAAATAAAAATAAAAGCTTTTTAAGGACAAATGTCTTGATATTTAAATAGATGCAGTCATTTTGCTAGTTTAATAAGCTACAATTTCTACATGTGGATAATGCTTTCTTAGTAGAGAATTTATAAAATACATAAAGTACTATAGACAGTCCTTCCAATCGTATTTGCCTGAGATCAAGGTTTTCTTATCCTACTTTTGAATTGTGTGGTGTTAGATCAGTTACCCTTTTATTTTTAAATGAAGCATTCTATAGATTACAACTACTTGTAAACTCATTTTACATAGTGGGGAATTGTTGGACATGGTATTTAATAAAGTGTGAATTCTCAAAAAAAATCAATTTTGTTATTTTGATTTGACTTTAGTGTGGCTGTTGTTGTCATCATTGTTTCTGTCAGTAGACCTTGGATGTGCACTTGTATGGAAATGGCTTGCTGGATTTTATTTTCTTTCCTACATTTAAAGACTTTCCTGACACAATCAATAGCTAGAGGCTAGTATTACAATAATGAAATAAAGAAACAAATCAATGCTATTTTATGTCAACCAGAAAGAGTCCCAGTTGTCAGCATCTGCATATACAAGAGGAGGATAGAAGGAAAAATAACTGATTCCCAGGTCCGTGACGTCTCCTAAATTATAATTTGTTCACTGTGACACCTCATTATTTGAAGAAAAAAGATAGGAAAAGATAGGCATCTTCTATCATTTAGAAAATGAAAGAAGTCAGACATTTCTAGACCAAAAATTAATGTGCAGCAGAGAAAGCTGGATCAAAGATTAACCATATCAATTATTCCTAATTAAAACAAGTTATGATCCGGAATCGTCTTTCATTTGTTCTTATCAGAAAAAAAATTGTAGCTTTCAATAAATATGGGAACTTATAGATGAAACAATCAGCATAACCATTGGAATTAAAGGAACTACTTATTTCTAAATTGACAAGACAATTTATTTCATGACAGCCGTGAGCCATGTCCTAGTATAACTGACTTCCTATTTTTTGGTAATTCTTAGTTGACTCTGCAGACATTTCACCTGTGTTTCAGGTCTTGCTTGGGAATGTGACTATCTAAATATATTCACTGAAGCTAAATCCATTTCCCTAGAAAACCATGAGTCATGAAAGAAGGGAAATCCAGACCTGACATATACAACTTCCCAGGGTAATAGTTATATTCCTCACTTAAAATATTTGTTGTGTAAAATTACTTTTGATAGAAAATAGATATTTTGTGCAATATATTCTGATTGTAGTTTCCCCTCCCTTGACATGTCCCAGATCCTTTCTATCTCCCTGTCCACACAAGCCACACTTTTTTTTTCTATTGCTCCTTAAAAAACTAACAAGCATGCAAAAAATAAAATAAAAACAAAACAAATAAAAAATAAATGGAATAAAACAAACAAACAGGAAAATAAGCAAAAAAAAAAAAAACACGAGAAACATACAAGACAGTATAAACACAAAGACCCACACAGATTTTCCCTAATGACACAAAATCAGAAACCATAATATATAAGCAGAAGTCTTATAAGGGGGGAAAAGGCCCTGGTTTTGCTCAGTAAAAATGGGCGAAAATATCATCTGTTTTCAACTAATTTTTATATAATGTCTATGCACCATTCCAAAGTATACATTTAGCTATCATATAACGGTGATTTATCTCATGATAGCTAATAAGAGATAAAAGATGGCACTTACAGGTCATCTTATTTCCCATTCTGTACAAGAGCAGAATTTGTAACATTTAATTTACACATATTTAACACAAATATAACATCTAATCACAATGCGGATTTTGCCTCCTTTGATTTTTTTTCCTGCCATTTCCTTGGTTGGTGAGTGAGAGTCAGATTTATGTAAATCAGAAGTATGTCTGCTTCCTCACACAGTGTCTGTGTGGTAAAGACGATAAATAAACCTTACAATCACAATATATTCCAATAAATTCTGAAACACGAGAAACAGGGGCACTCCACGAGGACAGAGGGTTTTCTCAAGCCTGAGACAAAGGATAATTGAAGGTTTCTAGAAGGAAGCAGATTGCAAGCAGAAGCTACAGGATGAGAGAGTGCAAACTATGGCAAAGAAGGAGGAGGAGCCTGT